>NW_016823359.1:134404-137454 GCF_001698545.2 Rhinopithecus bieti | reverse complement strand
ATATATATATATATATATATATATATATGCTTACCAACATATTTATAACAAAATAAGAAGGAAATGTTCATGATACTGGCAGTTCTCATTACTTTAGCTAGCAAGTCATTTGCTTATACCTGGTATTTATAACTACCTTCTTCTACTACCCATTTTATATTCCCTTTGCCTTCAGCAATCACGTCAACTGGTCCTGGTTCTTTATTTGGTAGGGTGACCCAAAACTTCATATCTGAATAGCCTGGGCTGTTGGTATTCGGGCTTAGTTTGGATTGTTATAGTTTTCAATCACCTTAATCACAGGGCATGATATTACTAAAAGATGTCCTAAGATGTCTTCTGTATTCCAGACATATTCATCTGTATCTACATTGAGAAATATTAGTCCAATTTCACTTTGGTAATAAGGATTAATCACCCTAGCAAGCACAATAACTCCCTTCTTTGTCTGTTGGTTCAGAGACATGAGAAGTCCAAGGTATCTGGCAGCCTTGACTCCCAGTTCAGTGGAATTATCATTATGTCTCTTGGTGGAAGCACTCCTCTTGCTGGAGCTGAGACCTCTAGGCCAGCAGAGTATAAAGTTATAGAAACAGGAAGCACAAATGTAGATAGTGAGTCACTAGAGGTTAATGATGGGTGGTACCACTCCCATTTCTTTTTGCTTGGTTCCTGGACCCATAAATCCTGGCTATCAGAGAAACAGAACCACATAGTGGATGCTGATTCAGAGCCTATACAGTCTTCTGTAGGACCCTGACCCAACCCCACAAGGTATTATTACCTTGCTGTAATTGGAACTTGAGTCTTAAAAAGGTCATTTCACTCTGTCAAGGCAGTTGCCTCAGGTTCATGGGAAACTTAGTTGTACCAGTGAATTCCATGAGCATAGGCCCATGACTGCATTTATTTGTCTGTCAAAGTGGTTCCTTGATCAGAAACAATGCTGTGTAGAATATCGTAACAGCAATCAAGGAATGCTGTAAGTGCATAGATGGCAGTTTTGGCAGAAGCACTGCACACAGTAAAGGAAAACCTGTATCCAGAGTAAGTGTCTATTGCAATAAAGATAAAACACTGCCCCTTCCGTGATGGAAACAGTCTGATGTAATCAACTTGCCACTAGGTAGCTAGCTGGCTGATCACCTGGGGAATGGTGCCACATCAGGGGCTCAGTGTGGGTCTCTGCTACTGGCAGATTGGGAATACAACAGTGGCCATAGCACGCTCGGCCTTAATGAATGGAAGTCTATGTTGCTCATACCGTGCATAACTTCCATCCCTGCCTCCATGACCACTTTGTTCAAAACCTATTGGATGACGAGATAGGGGTGCCTGGGGAAAGAGGCTGACTGGTATCTATATAATAGGTCATACTATCCACTTGATTATTAAAGTTGTCCCCTACCTAGGTCACCCTTTGATAAGTATTCACAAGGGACCCAAATAATATTATTTTTCATTCTGAGAGGTCAGTCGACATACTTCTTTCCCAAATTTCTTTGTCACCAATTTTCCAATCATGTTCCTTCCAAGTCCCAGAATATCCTGCCAAATCATTGGCTACAGCCCATGAATTGATATGTAATCACACATCTGGCCATTTTTCCTTCCAAGCAAATTCAAAACAGGTGCACTGCCTGAAGTTCTGCCCATTGAGAGGATTTCCTGTTACAACTGTCATTCAGATATGTCCTAGAGAGGGCTTGTAGTATTGCAGCTGTCCACTTTCAGGTTGTGCCTGCATATTGTGCAGAACCCTCTGGAAACCAGGCCCAAATTTTCTTTTTCTGTGTCAACTTTCACGGAACACTCCCCATGAGGCTAGAGGTGCAGGCTGGGAAAAAGAAGGCATTGTGACGGGAGTAGGGACCGTGGCTGTTTGGACCACTTCTCGTGTATTTACTTGTGCATTCAGGGCCTCCTCAGGATCAATCACAGATGTACCATTGCCATTTGACGATGCAGTGCACGCACAACTTTATGGTGTGGTGAGTCAGATAACAGACCGTTTATTATGGGCAGAATAAGATGGGTTTTCCAGCTCAAGAAGAGACAGATAATTTTTTTTTCCTCTGCCTTTTTGTTCTATTTGCATTGTCAATGAATTGGATGAAGCCTGCCCACATTGTGAGGGTAGATCTTCTTTAGTCGGTCCACTGATTCATATGTTAATCTATCGAGAAACTCCCATATATACACAGACAGAAATAATGTTTTACCAGCCACCTGGGCATCCCTTAGCCTAGTCAAATTGACACACAAAATTAACCATCATCGTCTCTACTTAAATATAACCAAGTATCATGGCTCACATATAAATATTCCCAGAACTTTGGGAGGATGAGTCAGGAGGACTGCTAGAGCCTAGGACTTTGAGGCCTGCCTGGGCAACATAGTATGACCTTGTCTCTATAAAAAGAATAAAAATTAGCCAGGCATGGTGGCACATGCCCGTAGTCTCAGCTACCCAAGAGGCTGAGGCAAGAGGATCGTTTGAGCCTGGAAAGTCGAGGCTGCAATGAGCTGTCATTCCCTCCAAACTGAGTGACAGAGTAGAACACTGTCTTTTTTTACTTTTTATTTTTATTATTATACTTTAAGTTCTAGGGTACATGTGCATAACATGCAGGTTTCTTACATATGTATACTTGTGCCATGTTGGTGTGCTGCACCCATGAACTCATCAGCACCCATCAACTCGTCTTTTACATCAGGTATAACTCCCAATGCAATCCTTCCCCCCTCCCCCCTCCTCATAATAGGCCCTGGTGTGTGATGTTCCCCTTCCCGAGGCCAAGTTATCTCATTGCTCAGTTCCCACCTGTGAGTGAGAACATGCGGTGTTTGGTTTTCTGTTCTTGTGATAGTTTGCTGAGAATGATGGTTTCCAGCTGCATCCATGTCCCTACAAAGGACACAAACTCATCCCTTTTTATGGCTGCATAGTATTCCATGGTGTATATGTGCCACATTTTCTTAACCCAGTCTGTCACTGATGGACATTTGGGTTGATTCCAAGTCTTTGCTATTGTGAATAGTGCCGCAAT
>NW_016823359.1:110118-131983 GCF_001698545.2 Rhinopithecus bieti | reverse complement strand
ACTAAGTAAAGCACTCCTCAGCAAATGTACAAGAACAGAAATTATAACAAACTGTCTCTCAGACCACAGTGCAATCAAACTAGAACTCAGGACTAAGAAACTCAATCAAAACCGCTCAACTACATGGAAACTGAACAACCTGCTCCTGAATGACTACTGGGTACATAACGAAATGAAGGCAGAAATAAAGATGTTCTTTGAAACCAATGAGAACAAAGATACAACATACCAGAATCTTTGGGATATATTTAAAACACTGTGTAGAGGGAAATTTGTAGCACTAAATGCCCACAAGAGAAAGTTGGAAAGATCTAAAATGGACACTCTAGCATCACAATTAAAAGAACTAGAGAAGCAAGAGCAAACACATTCAAAAGCTAGCAGAAAGCAAGAAATAACTAAGATCAGAGCAGAACTGAAGGAGATAGAGACACAAAAAAACCCTCCAAAAAATCAATGAATCCAGGAGTTGGTTTTTTGAGAAGATCAACAAAATTGACAGATCACTAGGAAGACTAATAAAGAAGAAAAGAGAGAAGAATCAAATAGACGCAATAAAAAATGATAAAGGGGATATCACCACCGACCCCATAGAAATACAAACTACCGTCAGAGAATACTATAAACACCTCTGTATACAAATAAACTAGAAAATCTAGAAGAAATGGATAATTTCCTGGACACTATCTTAAAAATATGTAATTTTAGCCAGGCGTGGTGGCTCACTCCTCTAATCCCAGTACTTCGGGAGGCCGAGGGGGGTAGATCAGAAGATCAGGAGTTCAAGACCACCCTGGTCAACATGGTGAAAAAAATTAAAAAATTATATATAATATATATTTTAGTTTTATATATGTATATGTATATGTGTGTGTGTGTGTGTGTGTGTGTGTGTGTGTATATATATATATATTAGTTGGAGTCTCACTGTGTCACTCCAGTCCAGTGGCATGATTTCTGCTCACTGCGACCTCCACCCCAGTGCTAGGATTATGGGTGTGAACCATCGCGCCTGGCCAAAATTACACACACACACACACACACGTGTGTGTAATTGTAATTGTTTTCAAGATCTAGAGAAATTTCAGATACATACACGCAAACATTCACATATTTTTTTCTGAGTAACTGCAGTATGTCATATGGTAAACTTCTGTACCACTAGTTTCTACTTTTGTTCATTGTCTAGTTTTCCCCTATTATCTTGAGCACATATCCTTTATGCCCCATGAAAATAGAGTTATTATCGTGTTAACATATGTCCTTTTCTATCAAATGTATTTTGGTGAAACTAAAAAAATGAATTTAAATGTTCATTGATTTTAATGAGGACCTATTGTGTGCTGTACTTGCTGGATGTTCCATAGCTATAAAACAATAGTGAACCAGCAGATTTGGGTGGGAACAACATCTTCACTATTTCAGACAAGTCACAATAGCTTCCGTTCTTACAGTTCCTAGAATTCTCAGTGTGGGCTCATGCCCAAGCATATTATGAAAGATGCCCTTTGTAATATATTTGTGACCTCTTATGTGGTCACAAATTCTTGAATACTTTTTGGATATTAGGATGATTAGTATCTCTAGCTTTGATATCCTATGTCACAAACATATTTGATAACTAATTTTAAGGAATAGTAAAATACACTTCATATGTGAAAACAGGATGGCTGACATTCTTAGGGACAGACTTATCCAGAAAATTTATATAGTTTGTGATATTGCTGGACCATTACCCCAAAAGGTAAATGCTATATGTTTTACGTGATCTTGGGTGACTATAACAAAACACCATAGACTGGGTGGCTTAAGCAACAATTTATTTTTCCCAGTTCTGCAGACCGAGAAATCCAAGGTTAAGGAAATGGCAGATTCAGTCTTGGTGAGGGCCCACTTCCTGACTTTCCTGTCCTCACATGGCAGAAAGAACAAGCTCTGGTGTCTCTTCCTCCCTTAAGAAGGCCTTCATCTCATCACAGGGCTTCATTCTCATGAGGTAATTTAACCAAATTACCTCCCCAAAGCCACACTTTCTAATATCTGACTGGCAGTCAGAATATCAACATATGGATTTCAAGGAAATACAAAGGTTCAATCCATAACACTGCCCATACACTGAAGATTTCAAACCCATGAATGGCATTATAAAAATTTGAAGAAGGTGACAAGTAGTTATGTAGAGGAGGAGTTTGAGTCAATTTGAGTCAATAAGAGTTTGCTTTTCTCTGCATCCTTGCCAGTATCTGCTATTGTCTGTTTTTTTTATATTAGCTATTCTGACTTGGGTGAAGCGATATTTCATTGTGGTTTTGATTTACATTTCCCTGATGATTGATGACGTTAAGCATATTTTTTCATATCTCTGTTGGCTACCTATATGTCTTCTATTGAGAAATGCCTGTTTATGTGTCTTGCCTATTTTCAAATGGAATTTTAAAATAATTTTTGAAGTGTTCGAGCTCCTTATATATTCTGGATGTTAGTCCCTTGTCAGATGAATAATTTCCAAATATTTTCTAACATTAAAGATGTTGTGTCTTTGTTCTGTTGATTGTTTATCTTGGTGTGCAGAGCTTTTTAGTTGAATATGTCTCATTAAAATTTTGCCTGAGCTTTTGAGGTCTTAGCCATCAAATCTTTGCCTAGTCTGATGTCCTGAAGAGTGTTTCCCCCCCCCCCCCATGGTTTTTATTATAATTTTATAAATTCAGGTTTAAATTCAGGTTTTATTTGAAGTCTTTATCCCATGTTTAATTTAGTTGACATTGTGAGCGGTGAGAAATAGGGGTCCAGTCTCATTCTTCTGCATGTGGTTATGCAGTTTTCCAAACACCATTTATTGAAGAAGGTGTGTTCTTTTTCCATTGTTTGTTCTTGGTGACTTTGTTAAATACCAGTTGGCTATAAATATGTAGATTTATTTCTGGGTTCTCTATTCTGCCCCATTGGTCTAATTTTATACCAATATGTTCTGTTTTGGTTACTATACCCTTGTCTTATATTTCAAAGTCAGATAGTATGATGTCCTAGCTGTGTCCTTTATACTCAGAGTTGCCTTTTGTGTTGTTGTTTACTAATTTTTGGATTGCTTTCTTTTTTATTTTTATGAAAAAATGACTTTTGTGTTTTGACAAGGATTGAATTGGATCTGCAGATTACTTTGAGTAGTGTGGTCATTTTAATTATTTTGATCTGTGAGCATGGGTTGTCTTTCCATTTGTGTGTGTCCTTTTTAATTTCTTTCACTAGTGTTTTATAGTTTTCCTTGCAGAGATCTTTCACTTCTTTGGTTGCATTCATTTCTAAATATTTTATTTTATTTTATTTTTTGTAGCCACTCTAAATGGGATTGACTTCTTGATGTTTTTTATCTACTTCATTATTGATGGCTAGAAATATTACTGAGTTTTGTATGTTGATTTTGTATCCTGTAAGTTTATCAAATGTATCAGTTCTGAGTCTTCAGTTTTTCCCCACGTAAGAGTGTATCTTCTACAAAGAGGGATAATTTGACTCCCTCTTTTCCAGTTTGGACATCAATTGTTTGTTGTTGTTGTTGTTTGTTTGTTTTTCTTTCTTTTTTTTTTTCTTTCCTAATAGCACTGGCTAAGATTTCCAGTACTAAATTGAATAGGAGTGTTGAAAATAGGCATCCTTGTCTTGTTCAAGGTCTTTGAGGAAAGATTTTCAACTTTTCCCCATTCAGTATTATATTAGCTGTGGGTTTCTCATAAATAGTCTTCATTATTTTGAGATGTGGTCCTTCTATGCCAAGTTTGTTGAACAGTTTTATCTTGAAGAGTAGTTGTTCTATTTTTATTTTTTTGAGGAACTTCTATACTGTTTTTTTATAATTGCCGTACTAATTGGTATGCCTACCAAGAGTATACAAGGGTTTCCTTATCTGTACATCCTCACAAACACCTACTAGCTTTTGTATTTTTTATTTTTTGATAATGGACATTTGTAACAGGTATGAGGTGATATCTTATTATGACTTTAATTGGCAATTCTCTGATCATAATAAACATCTGTTTTTGATGTCATTACCAGATAGTGTTTCAAATTCCTGAAAAGCTACTACTATTCATTGTTCTCCATATACTTTTTGTAAGTATAAAGGTCTAACTCACAAAGTTAACAACAATGCTGGAAACAGTATATTCTAGCAAGTTCCTTACCTAGCCACCATGAAAGAACAATAAAAAAAAAATTTTTCTAATAATTTCACACAGTAACAGGCCATGAAAAGTTTGTGAAATTGGTCTATATAATGGCACATGGTTAACAATCAGAGAAATGTTTCAAAATGTACTAAAATTTTAAATCATCACAATCTAATCATAGAAAGTAGTTTTAATACCACACATCACTCTAAACCTACAATTGCTCTGTCACCCTCTATGGAAGACAATTTCCTGTGAGTTCTCCCATGCAATGAAAATTAATAAATCTCATGCTAAATCCCTGAGAAATGTGCTGCTTCTTGAGAGAATATTAACATGAGGAATTAACTTGTGTTTTAAAGAACTTTTTTTAGCAATTAAAGTAACTAATTTTACAAGATGTGGCATAATTAAGGTAGAAAAACAGACTGAAGTTGGTATACACAAATTTTAGAAAGGTAAATATGTCAAAATACGTTGTGAAGCAAGGGAATATGGAGGACGTTAAAACAGAAATGCCCATATTGCATTTATTTTTTTCTATAAACCATTTGTTTTTCAGCTTACAGTATGGAATTTCCAATCATGAAATTAATGTCAGGAAATGAGCTGCAGTATCCTCATACTTGTACTGTTTCTTTCAAATAGTACAATAAGAGAAGGTTTTTCTTTTAATTAAGATCTACATTTTGGGGAAGGAAGAGTGATTATTCAGGGACATTTGAAAAGTTGGTGGTGAAAGAAGACTCCAGGGCATCCCTTACTTCTTTTATCAATATACCATCCCATAATCTGTGTGAATCGTTTACTTCGATTCTTATAGTGTCTGAACTATCACTTTACTTTCTTTATTATTTGTCAGCCTCTACACTTGTATTTATTCTTGTTTCTGAAATTCCAGCTGAATTTGATGGTATTTTTTTCCAAATTAATATTATTCATTATTTTTCCGTTCACATTGAATATGCATATACTCATCCCATGAAATTATTCAAGTAGATAGCCTCCTAGATCATTTTAATGTTTTAAAAATATATTTTTTTGGTTCACATGGAGCCAGCTTAAATTATGCCACTGGATATTTATTTATTTTTATTTTTAAAAGTAAAAAATTTAAAATTAAGCATGTGTCATTTCAATGACAGAGTTAACTTTATCAGTATCTGAAGGAGAAAACAAACAAACATTAACGGATGCTCTATTTGTTTTCCTCAGTTTAGTTATGTAGGATTAGTTTATTTTAATTTTGTTTTTATTTTTTATTGAAAAAATCCCTAGACATTTCCCTTTCATAATACAGCATTTGATAATGGAGTTTCCCTTGTTGTCATTCAGAGCTTTGTCCTTCTATTCAGAATATAATTAGTTGAAATCTGTATCTGAATATCTGTGCATGCTGTGGCAAATTGAAATAACTTGTAGATATGTATCTTTGTTCAGACATGTGAAATACAGTGGTAGGAGAAAGAAAAGTAAGATTCAATTTCTGTAAGTTTTATCTCCCAATGACTATGGACTATGCTAATATATTGTGATTGTTTATGATATCATTTAGTTATTAGGGTAATTATTTACTTTTCTACACATTTTTACATGAAATGGAGCTTCAGCCCTTATAAGTAGGAAATATTAAAACAATAATTAAATGCATTTTATGGTAAAAAAATGTTGTCAAATATATTTATAAGGCATATCATGATCTGTGTCTATGGGAAGATAATAAATGATCAATTCAAAGTAAATTTACTCATTATTTCAAACAGTTTTAGATAGGGTACTCCTTATTGCAGTTACACTGGTAGCTGAATAGTGATGAATTATTATAATTTCTCTATTAAATATTTCTGTTAAAATATTTCATCTCATTAAAATGTGAATCCACAGTATATGTAACTTCAGAAAGAAATGTTCAGAGAAAGTGAATGTGTCTGCTGAGCAAACAGTGAAGCAAGAAAAAAGCATTGCACAGGGAATTAGATTAGCCACGCTGGTAAAGGCGTAGCTAAAGCCCCATTAGGTCTGGCCCAGACAGCATTTGTGTTTGGAAGAGCTAAGCAAATCACATTAATTAATGCTCACAATTTTCTTTGGTGAAAGGTCCTGATGTTAGAGGGAAGACAGACATTTTCTTTTTTATCTGTACATTATACAAGCCTACCCAGGTCACTGGGCCATTGGAGAGGAAGCAAAAGGAACTGAAGCAAAAATAATCACGGTTTTAGTCTCAAAACAAAAAGAATGCTTACTCATTTACACCATTCCTTTCATTAGAAGGCTTAATTTTGAACTACAATGAATCTGTTTGCATGTATGTGTGTGTATATATATGTATACACACACAATCACATTCATTGTATGTGTGTGTGTATATATATATCACATTCATTGTATGTGTATATATATGTACATACACACATTTACATCTATATGTGTATGTGTGTATGTGCATTTCCTTTCCAGAAAATTCCACCAGAAAGGACTCTGGTCCAAACAGAAAATTAAAGGAGTACTGTAGTGTTATTTTCTACACTCTAGCTGTTTCTATAAGACTTTCTCTGCCCCAATAAATTACAATGTTGTGTAGATGCAGAAATAAAGATGGTTATATTATAAGGAACAGAGAGTGTAAATAAAATACTAAAGTTATGTATGAAACAAAATTGTATCTTCTAAAAATAAAGTAACATAGCATTTAAGTAATATAAAGCCAGTTGAGTGTTAGCACCTTCAAAGTGACTATCCTAAAGTAGTTTTCATTTAGTTATTGCAATTTACATGTTTTCTACAAACAACACTTTACGGTAACACTTAGAGCCTGCATTTAAAGGAGAGGAGTTAGAGAAGGGAATACTGGGTAAAGATACAGGAAATCCGGTTGATTGCTTAGACAGAGCCTCATGTAGCAGCAATTATTTCACTTTGGTGGGTAATCAACACAAACTGATCTCTCACTTTTCAGATCTAGGCTTTAGAATGTTTCAGAGAGTACTCAAAGATAATTTTATTTAAGTGCACTCACTTCAAGAATGTTGCATGAAATGATATATACACAAAAATCATAATACATTATTCTTATGCATTTACTATAATATGTCTATGTTTTCTAAGATGTACTCTTCCTGATCAATACTTTAGAAAAAATAATAAAAAAATAGTAAATATTTGAGGGCAAAGGGATGGGGGGAAAATAAATTATACAAAAGAATAGTCCACTGAAATTGAAGTGTGAAAGAATAAATCCATTCCTGTGCTACATCCAATGCTCTCTGGTAGCCTACATTCTCCAGATTTATTAACACTCCTGGAAAATGCTTTATCTCACTGTTGAATTCCCAAACTTTACATTTCCATTTCTGTTAGCAGCATGTGGAAGACTAGGTTTTCTTTAGTTAATACATTCTTTCCTCAGATAATGTGCAATAAAGTCTGTTAGATGCACAGACTTTCTTATAAACAATTCTAACACTGAACATTTACATTTACTGTGTACCTCTTCTGTTATCCAAAATTTTGTAACAGCATGTTTTCATGAAAACTATTTTGTTATTCTTTCAGATGGTAGAGAGTATCCACGAAAATATCATTCTTCCCCCATTCATACTGAAAATTCTAAGATGCCTTAGTGTGGAAATCATGCATGCAATATTCATTTTTAATGTGCTAATCATGCAGGTATATGTGGAAGAGGCCAGAGTTGGACCAAGCTTTCAAAAGTGATGTGTTTTATTCATAAAGATGTGTGAAGAATCAGTAATTACCTATTATTATAGGAAGATACAAAGAATAAAACAGATTTTCAAGCTGCTATCCCTAATTTATTTGTCTTATATTAATTATGAGTCTTTTAACTGGGTCAGATTATAAAAGCCTGATTCCAGTTTGCAAATTATCCAAAACGATGACTAAGAGAGGGTTCAGGTTTGCTTTTGCTTGGGTTTACATAAATAGGACAAAAAGTGATGCCAATAAATAATACATGAGTAAGTGAACACAGCTTTTCCATGTTTCCTTAGTTCCTTACCAAGCAATAAGCAAAATTTGGTAGTTAGTGTATTACTTAGAAGAGTCTTCTGGTTGATACTTCTAGAACAGAGAAGGAACCATATCCACAATCAAGAGTTTACCAGCTACTTTAGAAGGTAATTCCTTACTTGCCCATAGACACCTACTCCTTCATTCTATTTATTCTTCAACATTGTATCACCTCATACTTATATATAAATACATTCATTTCCTTTGCATATACCCAATAAAACCTCTTTGCCTTCCTATGAAAACTGTGATTTCTTCTATTGAACTAGATTTAAATTAAAATATATGTTGCATAAAACTAGATATGATTTCATTGTTGCATTTGTGCCAAGAAAAATAATTTGAATATTTTGTTCATTAAGATAAACCTGTGCCTTCAAGTTAGTCATTTTATAATTAGAAATAATAGCTATTATCAGACCATTTTGGCTAACCTTTTTGGAATCTACTAATTATTTTCATTTATAACTTATGAGATAAAAATATTTCTATTTCTACTATTGTAGGACTTTGTCAAGTAGATAAATCTTTAAAATAACCGTGGGTAGAGTATATCATTATCAGCTAACATGACAGTATAGAGGCATTATTCGCATTACTAACAACACATGCAGAAAGGGAGAACGGGAGAATGAAGCATTTTTTTAAACCATTCTTTTAATTTTCTTCATGATGATGTTAGAGCATTAAAAAACTGACAAAGAGATGTTCTAAGGAAATTCTGAAATGTGACAAAAGTTATATCTAGTTATAATTATGACAAATGTTAACATTAAAAAATCACCCTGTTTAAAAGTATCAAAAAATCTTACATCTAATATAAGATTCCATTTTCTTAAATTTTAAATCCCTACATTTATGAGGGTCTCTGTATTTTGTGGCCAATAAATTAAAAAAATTTTTAAATGCAACAGCTTTACCATAATTTTTAGTGTGGAATGTTTCCTATTAATGTCATTCTTGGTTGGGTTTGGGGGTGAGAATGAACTGTGTGCTTCATTTCTAAATGAACATTTATTGATGCCAATAAAAATTATATAAATATTCTGAAATGGGAAAAGGAATATTTGTTAAATTAAATTCCCAAATATATTTGCTCCTTCAATTCAAAAATCATACCTAATTGATTACCCAACTTTGGAATATTTTAAATTTAATATCAACCATTTAACTTTTATTGTTACTAATAACTAGATAATTTTTCTGTTGTCTTAACGATGATGTATATGTTTAATTTCTCAACTGAAATAATGTGGAAATTATACAATAAATTATTGTGTCAAAAAGAGGGAAATACTGGTAAGTGTAAACATTTTAAATAGAGTTATCTTTGGCTCATGTCCAAGGGTAAATGCATATTTCTCATTCTTTATAGCATTAGTCAATGAGCTTAATTTTGAATAACTAAAAATGCTAGTTACTATGGCATATTTCTTTATATAGCATCTATTTTCATACAAAGAAAAGAAAAGGGGTTTCAGGTTACTTTAAGGTGAGGATGTACACAGTTTATCTTTCCCTTAGTTGATAATGGATATGAATTTTCATATTTTATTCTGCCACGTAAATCTCAGTGAAGCCCTAAGCCCATCAGGTTTCCTTTCTGCGTATGAAAAAGCAAATCATTATTAAGTAATGCAAGGGATAGCCAAATCAGACAGGGACTATTACAACCAATTTTCTTGTTACATATTTTCAAAGGAAACTTCTACAAGGGGTAAAAATTGAATCTTACACATTGCAATTAATATGCTCTGAAGTAGAAGGAAGGATATATTTACTGCTTCCTAATTTTATTATGGTGACTCTCCAAAAATGACCAAAAGGATTCTTAGGATCATTGTAGCTATCAAATACTTAGCTATGTTATCTTGTAACTTGAGGCCGAAGACAATAAGAAAAATTCAGGAAATGTATTTTTAACATATACATATATGAAATAGTTCAATAAAAATGAATACATGATAAATGATATCCAAGCAAAAAAGTTACTTTGAATCATTATCTCTGCTATGTGGTACTCCTAACTTCTCCAGATACTACTTCACAAAGCCAGGGATAAAGAACAAAAACAAGAGTAAACTTTGAAGTGAATTATTGGGATATGATTGTGAATCGTTTTTGCTGCAGGCGGCATGGCATGAAATAGGAGTGTACAAACTGGGGAAAGTAGAGGAGAGGTAAATTTATGGATTATCTGGAACATATATTCTAAGTCAGTTGTTTTCTTGGTTGTTTCCTGAAATGGCTTTTCAAATACATTTAAATCAATGAACAATATTTGGAATTTTCTGGAGTGCTTGTTATATCAGGTTTCTGATTATAAAATAATGTATACTATATTGTTTAATAAAAAGTACATAATTTATCAATGTATTTAAATACAACATTCAGAAATTTTAAAATATCCTCTTATTGTGAAGTCAAAACTACTGAGTAACAAGAAGTTACTTGCTATTTTAAGTTTGCTAGAGATTGATAATGTGCTTTTGAGTTCATTAAAAATAATCAATACATATCAGTCAAACATAGTGAGATTGATTATCATCATGCAGTTCATATGCTAGAGGCTGGAGCCTGTGTCTTCAGGCCACTACACATATAAAAAGCCAAACTACTCAGCCTTAATACAAGTGAAGTGACTTGATACTCTAAAAAAACAAAACAAAACAAATCCTCTTGATGGACAAAAATATGAAATGACAAGAGTACTTTCAAATAGCTCCAAGTAAATTAACCATAATATTTACTAATAGTATCATCTTTGCTAATAAGGATTAGGGCATTAATAAACACCAGAAAAATAAAATGGGCTTCAAAGTTCATATTAACTGTGTAAATGGATGAAGGTCACAAGAAATCATAAAAGGATAGAGATAATATTGTTTTAAAAGCTTAATATACTAGTAAGGAAGTAACTGAGAAATTCGTGGAACATTTTTTTTAGGGTTATTCTTTCTGTAGGAATATGCATATACTATAAGTGAATTATCACAACAGTTACTAAAATTGTGTGGTATACAGGCAAAGTTGTTGCCTAATATTTTGTCATTTTTGAAAGCATCAGTTTCACAAACATGTCCTTTTTGTTTGCTTATTTTTTGGTTTACCTTTTTTTCCAATTCTTATTTTGGTATATATACATAATATAACATTTACCATCTTAACCATTATTGAGTGTACAGTTCAGTGGTCTTAAACACATTAATGTTGTGCAACCATCACCACCATCTATCTGCAGAACTCTTTTCATCTTGGAAAACTGCAACTCTATCCCATTAAACTAAATCTATCTTTTCCTGTTCCCACAGCACCTGGCAACTGACATTCTCCTTTCTGACATCATAATTTTGGCTACTCTGAGTACCTCATATAAGTGGAATCATGCATTATTTGTCCTGTTGTGATTTGTGTATTTCACTTCACATAATGTCATCAAAATTCACCCATGTTGTAGCATGTCAGAATATTTGCTTTATTTAAGATGGAATAGCATCCTCCATTTTACTTATCTTTGCCCCAACCTTTATTATTTCCTTCCTTCCTTCTACCTATGGGTTTTGTCTGTCTTGTTATAGGTCCATAGTAATATAGAGAGACTATTGATTTGAGATCTCCTTTTAAATTCTAAGTAAATGAAAATGAAATTTCATTTCAGTTATTGTACTTCCCAGCTCCAGATTTTCCTTTTGATTATTTTAAAATGTATCTATAAAATTTCTCCTTAGCATTGTTTTGCTGCATCCCATAGATTTTGGTTTGTTGCATTTTTGTTTTCTTTTGATTCTATTTTCTAGTTTCCCTTATTATTTCTTTTTTGATCAATTGGTTGTATAAGAGTATGTTTTTAAATTTCCATTAATTTGTTCACTTTCTAGATTTTCTTCTATTATCGATTGTGGTTGGAGAAGTTTTTTATGACTTTCATTTAAAAATATATATGTTGGGACTTATGTCTCATGTGCAGTTAAGAAGAATGTGTATTCTGTTGTTGTGTATCGCGTTCCTTATAACTCTGTTAGACCTGGTTAGCTTACTGTGTGTCTTCTCTTTCCTTACTTATCTTCTGTCTGGTTGTTCTCTTTATTATTAAGAATGAGATATCAGTCTCTAACTACTTTTATAGAACTGACTATCCCTTACGTACTGTTAATTTTTGCTTCACGTATTTTGATGTCTTTTATTAGGCACATGAATGTTTACATATCTTCGTGCAGTGTTGATTCTGTTATTAATACATAATGTCCTTCTTTGTCACTTGTAACCTTTTTAAAGTTAATGTCCATATTTTCTGATTTTAGTATAGTTACCTCTGGTCTCTTTTGGTTACTATTTGTATGGAATGTTTTTTAAATCTGTCATTTTCAACCTATTTCTGTGTTTGGATCCAAAGTGAATCTTTAGTAAACAGCATATTGTTGGATAATTTTAAAAATCCACTCTGCCAGTCTTTTTTTTTTTTTTAATTTCAGAATGTAATATACTTATGTTTAAAGGAATTACTGATAAGGAAAACTTCTGTCATTTTGCCATTTTTTTCTGCAGGCATTATAATTTTTTTTTTGTTCCTGATTTTCTGCATTACTGTCTTCTGTGTTTAATTGAATTTTGTAGAAAAATATGTGAATTCCCTTCATATTTCCTTTTCTGTATACTCTAGAGTTTGTGGTGTGGTTACAATGGGAATTACATTTAACATCCTCAAGTCATAAAACTCTAGTTTGAATTTAAGCGATTTTAACTTCAATAACAAAAAAATAAAAAAAAAAAACCTCTGCTCCTTGGCAGCTTAGTTTCCACCCAGTTCAGTTGTTCAGCTGTTGATGTAACAATAACACATTTTATATATTATGTGTCCAAAAATGTAAAGTAATAATTTTTCCTAACGCATTAGTACCTTAAATTACGTGGAAACAATATGTATAGTTAGTCATAAACCAAAGTTACAATAATGCTAACATTAAATTTTTCATATGTTTATTTTTAGTGCAGTCTTTATTTTTTTATGTACCTTTCAGTTACCATCTAGCATCCTTCATTTTAAACTGCAGGAGTGTTTTTTAGCATTTCTTTCAGGGCAGATCTAATGGTTATAAACTCAGCTTTTGCTTATTTTAGAATTGTTTGATTTTTCTCTAACTTTTGAAAGATAGTTTTATCAGAAATAGGATTCTTGGTTGACAGTTTTTTTTTTCTAGTAGCTTTTTAAATATAATAGTCTATTACTTTCTAGACTGCAAAGTTTCTGATGAGAAATCTACTGATAATCTTATTGAGGTTGCATATGATGAATTGCTTTTCTGTTTATGATTTCCAGATCCTTTCTTTGCCTTTGGCTTCCCACAGTTTGATTAAAATGTGTCTGTGTGAGTTTCTTTGAGTTCACAATACCTAGAATTCATTAAAGTTCTTGAATGTTTATATTCCTGTCTTTCATCAAATTTTGGAAATTTTCAGAAATGATTTCTCTAAATATTTTATCTGTCTTTTTTGTTTTCTTCTCCTTCAGAGATGACTCTAATGTGTATATTGGTCTTTATGATTGTGTTTTACACCTTTAGTTTTCACTTTCTTCAGTCGTTTTTTATTTCCATCCCTCAGATTCAATAAATTTCATTGTCCTATATCCAAATCCACTGATTCTTTTTCTGCCTATTCAAAACTACTTTTCAAACACTAAAATGTATTTTTAAAAATTTCAGTTATTATACTTCCCCGCTCCAGACTTTCCTTTTAGTTATTTTTAAAGTACTCTCTTTAATTATATTTTCATTTTGTTCAGACGTATATATTTCTTACTCACCCTGTGCCTTCCTTCAGTTCTTTGAGCATCTTGAAGACATCTGTTTTGAAGTCATTGTGTAGTAGATCTACAATCAGGACTTTCTCAAGGACAATTCTGTTGGTTTATTATCTTCCACTGAATGGAACCTACTTTACTGTTTCTTCGTATGCCTTGTGATTTTTTTGTTGAAAACTGTATATTTTAATCTAATAATATAGCAAATTTTGAACTCATATTTCACTCCTTCACCTGGATTTGCTGCTTTTATTTTGATTTGTTTTGTTTTATTTGGAATTCTGTAGATTATCTCTATGCCAAGGATTAGGCTGATGTGTAAACTTAAGGTTTTTTTTTCAGATCTTTTCTGAGCCTGCATCTCTCTCTGGGCATTCCTGAAAAGTTTCTAATTTTCCAGTGTTTTCAGGTGCTGTGAATGTTTTAGTCTTTAATCTCTGGTTCACAAAAATGGGAAAAATAAAAAATTAAGATAAAAAAATCACTTGAGCTTTATATATCCTGGAAGTCACTTCAGCCAAAGAAAATGCTACTTGGAACAATAAGGGGGAGATGCAGCAACAGTAGGTGCCTGCCTTTGTGTTTGTCCCTCCTTGATCAAATACAGCAATTAATGATCAGGACATATAGCCCCATTGTTAGAGAACAGTGTCCTTACTGCCCACCCCGCCTCCCACGAGTTTTATGAAAACTGCTGTAGTAACATGTGCACAACTACCTGCCATACAGTTTGTTAGTGTGAAGGGTGGCTGCTGTCGAGTTAATAAGAGATATTGACCAAAATCTACTGCAGTTTATCACTAAAGCCTTCCCCTAGAAGATACAAACCTTTATAGAGGTCTAAAGAAGTTACACGGGAAAGATTTTTGCTTATGTAATTATTGTCTGAGTGAGAAGACTTATTATTGGTACTTCCTCCTCCACTGTCTTCCCAGAATTCTCTTATTTTGAGTTTTTAATATTATTTGAATTTCAAGGACTTCCTAATAATTACAAAGGATATAACACTGGGTAAAAGTAGAAGTGGGTCAACAGATTTTTTTTATAATTATACTTTCATGAGTCCCATAATATAAAATTTAGACTGTTTAATCCCTTCTCTAAAATATATGTATCACTTATTAGAAGATACACATTGTTTTTAATTTAAAGATGACTACATTTACTATTTTCTGTTCATTTACAATCCAAGAACAAATAAACATCCATAGCCATATAGACTCTAGAAAGGTCCTCCATATGTGCTAATCAATGCATACTTCTTACTTATTATTGCCTAGAGTATATATATTCATAAAGTTTTGTTAACTGGACAGTCACCCCAATGTATAAGAATTCATTTAAGACAAGTCTAGAAAAAAATACTGCCTAGAGTGAAAAATTTTATACAGTGTTGGAATACAAATTTTAATTCCTTATTAAAGTATATCTCATTCTCTTGTTTGGATTGGCATTTGATCAATTAACATTCAAGTTAAATTAGTTGTTTGCATTTCTAAAACAGAGAACAAGATATAGTTAAGATATATTTAGTTCTAGTTCCTACACTTCAAGAATTAATGTAATCCTCTTCAAAGATTATGATATTTTCTAAACGTACTCTCCATATCACCAGAAATTGAGAGCTTTCAGCATATGGTACTACAGGTATCATCAAACTGAAAAAGCAGAAATGCTGTCCTTATCCTTTCCAGATCATTAAATGTCATCAGTGATAAAGCTTAAGTGAAGCAGTTTGTTATCATGGAGGCTCTTGGTACTTCTCTGTAGAATACACGAGGTCAGATTCCACAGTGTCAAGGAAAATCAAGCTAATGGAGCAATTTAATTAAAATTAATTGAGTATATTTCTGTCTCTTAAAAATGAGATTGATGTAGGGTTATTTCCAGCTTTTTTGGCTTAAGGTGCAACTAATGTCCATACTTTTTAAAGTTATCTTCCTCAATCTTTTCGTATAATCAATAGTTTTAACAAATAATAATGATTTACAGAAGTTAGAAATGTAAAAGACCTGTGAGGTTATTTAAGCTGTACACTGTGGTTGGATTTCTTTTATTCTCTTTATGTACCTCTCATATCCATACTGAGTTTAGTTCATAATATAGACTGTAAGCTGAGAAGTAATCATATATTGAAGCATTTATTAATGCTTCATTTAAAACCCATACCCTTACCTTAAATTTTAGTGTAATCCTGATGACAAACTTGTGCGAGCTAACTAGGTAGATTTCAGTTCAGCAATCTAGATTCTTGTTTCTGTCACAAAACAGTTTATGCAAGTCCGCAGAATGACATATCTCTGATTAAATGTAGTAGAGACAGATGTAGTACACCTTTAGCATGACTTACTACTCTGTCATTGGGATATGCTGTTCTCTTCATAAAATCATTTTTACTACTCCAGAAAGTTAAATAGCTCACATTTTTGCTTCCCCCACTCTGCTTGCTTATGCATAAATATTATAGTCCTCTTACCAAGTAGTCAGTATTTATCATTAACATATTTACTAGATTGACAACATTAAGTGTAAAGAGATAGACATGGCGGTGACCAAAAATGGAATATATTGGGCCTTATTACTTGGGGAAAGATTTTTGCATGGTAGTATATCTTGATAGTATTTGGGCATAATTAAGAGATTAAAAATTCCTTTCATGAGATTGTTTCTTCACTGTTGTGATATCATTTATTGTATATATTGATACAGTTTTAAAAAATTAAAATTTACCTCTCCTAAACATTTTCTGTCTTTGAAAAACTCATTGAAAAAATGTTCTGAATATATCCAAGAATGAAATTAAAGGGCAAAAAAATAAGAGTTAAAGTTTTATTCATTTTTACATTATTAGATTAGGAGAGTGGTACATTTAATTAAACATAGAAACTTAAAGACATTGATAGGACTTCTCTGTTGCTACTGTATGCCTTATAATAATCACTACCAGACAGGGTAGGTATCTAACTACTAACAACCCTAGAATATAACCAATATATCAACTGGAAAGCTTTGTATATTATAAAATTCTGGCAGCATGGTAGGGTATCTGAGCAGCGATTCTATGGAGAGCTGAAACAGAGTAACTGCAGGCAGGAGATACCTTTTTAAAGGAACTTGCTGATAAAAAGCTTCAACAGCATGACATATCTCTGACATGCTGGGAAACAGCAGCTGACAGAGCAAACCAACATGTAACAATTGGTTTCGGGGGTGAATATATAGCACCATAAACCAAATGAAGCTTGTGAACAGCTGCCAGAGTTACAAATCAAAAGCCATTATACACCTATTCCATGTGGGGCCAACTGTTGAAACTAATACTGACCTTTCCTTTAGATTTTCTTGAATAAAGGCAGCTATCAACTAGTGACCAGACAATAAGGAATATCATTTTACTTATAATAGAGAAATCATATAGCATTTGGAAATTTTATTTAATCTATTATCCCTTTCAATTTTGTATTCAAAATCTTATCCTAAGCCAAGCCACCTTCCAATAACAATTATTAAATATCTGAGCTTCAATTGACTATCATGATTTCTTGCATTCTAATCAACTAAAGAGAACTTCCAGATATATTCTGTACTGTAAGTAATTGAGCTATTCCTCATTATGCCTGCCTTGATTTGCAAAGGTGATGAAATATCTTCACAGTTGATGAGGCTGGTTGCACCAAAACTTGCAAAAGTGTTTTCTTCATTCTGGCTACTGTAAAATAATGTGAATAACATAAAGGACTTTACTAGGCTGTATACTGAAGGAACAATAAATCATCAGCACCACGGGAGAGAGTTGTAATAGCCTTTGATTAATATATAATCGACCACTATTGCAATATTCTTTGTTAATGGAATTTTCAATTAGAATGTTATTTGAAGCACAATTCATTTTACATTTATCAAACATTCCGCATACTATTATGTTGTCATTATGTAGCATTTAGCAAACTGATCATTACAGCAGCAAATGAGAGCCACAGATTTATTATCATTTTGGGGAGTTTACAGTGGCTTTCGGAACTTTATTTTAACAAATTTAATGTTAAGATTCCACCATCTTCTTTCACAGTTTTTCATCTCATTATTCCTATTTGTGTATGAATACTTAGTCAGGTGTTTACTATTTTGAGTTTACTTTTATGCTTATGAACATTAAGTAAACATTGGCTTCATGATACTACTTACTTTATAAGGTTTTACATAAATTATTAATAAATATAGAGTAAGATTTCAATTAATCTCGGCTATTTTATTATTGCTAACAATAAATGTAGGGTAAAATTTCAGTAAATGTAAAAAATACTAATTTAATATGTAAAACGTAGAATTACACGGTGGTAGGAAATGTTCTAAATGCTTTGCATATCTTAACTGTTTGACTTGCATAATGTAAGCATTCTTTAAGTAGGTAGTATTGTCATTTCCACCTTACAAATAAGAAAACTGGGGCTTAGAGAGGGTAAGTAGTTGGTCCAAGGTCAATTTGAAGTTTGTACCTGAGACTGTTCAACTTTACAATCTGTCCTGTCAATTACTGTACTTTGAAACTCTGCCAGCAGTATTGAACAAAATAGGATGTTATAAAATGTTCGTTTGTGACACTGATGTTTGGAACCCCAAACGTATATATCAAATGGAAATAATGCATACTAACCGTATTAATCTGTTCTCACATTGCTATAAAGAACTACCTGAGGCTGCATAATTTATGAAGAAAAGAGGTTTAATTGACACCTAATTCCACAGACTGTACAGGAAGCATGGCTTGGAGGCCTCAGGAAGTTTACAATCATGGCCGAAGGTGAAAGGGAAGCCAACATGTCTTACCATGGCAGATATGAGAGAAAGAGCTAAGGGGGAAGTGTTATCCACTTAAACAACCAGGTCTCGTGATAACTCACTCACTATCATGAGAACAACAAGGGGGAAATCCCATGATCCAAACACCTCCCACCGAGCCCCACTGCCAACACTCGGGATCACAATTCAACATGAGATTTTGGTGGGGACACAGAGCCAAACCATATATCTAGCCAATACCCACTCTAGATTCAAGCCGGGTTAGAGTCATACTGTATCAAACATCATATTATATGGGAAACTACATTCAGGTTTCCATTTTCAGTTTTCAGTTTTTTAATCATGTTGTTGAACTGGCAGTTGAAACGGTTTTTCTTTTCTTTTTTTTTTTTTTTTTGAGACGGAGTCTTGCTCTGCCACCCAGGCTGGAGTGCAGTGGCGGGATCTCAGCTCACTACAAGCTCCGCCTCCCGGGTTTACTCCATTCTCCTGCCTCAGCCTCCCGAGTAGCTGGGACTACAGGCGCCCGCCTCGTCGCCCGGCTAGTTTTTTTGTATTTTTTACGTAGAGACAGGGTTTCACGGTATTAGCCAGGATGGTCTCGATCTCCTGACCTCGTGATCCGCCCGTCTCGGCTTCCCAAAGTGCTGGGATTACAGGCTTGAGCCACCGCGCCCGGCCCGAAACGGTTTTTCATCTCCAAATCCTACCAAGTTCCAAACAGACAGTTTTTCCTCCTGTGGCCTTTAACAGTGGATTCAGGAGTGAAGTATAAGAAGCCGGGCGCGTTGGCTCAAGCCTGTAATCCCAGCACTTTGGGAGGCCGAGGCGGGCGGATCACAAGGTCAGGAGATCGAGACCATCCTGGCTTTCTGGCTAACATGGTGAAACCCTGTCTCTACTAAAAAATACAAAAAACTAGCCGGGTGAGGTGGCGGGCGCCTGTAGTCCCAGCTACTCGGGAGGCTGAGGCAGGAGAATGGCGTGAACCCGGGAGGCGGAGCTTGCAGTGAGCTGAGATCTGGCCACTGCACTCCAACTTGGGCGACAGTGAGACTCCGTCTCAAAAAAAAAAAAAAAAAAAAAAGAAGTAACGAATAAATTTTTGTCAGCTGTGGAACCGGAGGAGTTAGTTGTTGGAATTGTTGCATAAAAGTAGTCTAGAGATTGGAGCAAGGAAGATGAGAGGCAAATGTACAATGTACTGGATAGTGAGAAGCAAGGAGGGTTATGAGAGAGAAAAAGTATCTATATAGGAAGATAATATATTCTTTATCCTTTTACCTTTGATCTTTTTAATGTAGATCTCCTCCCATGAGTCATGTCATTTCTCAGATATTTGAAAAATAACTTTTGATAATAACTGTAATATCTTTCCAGAACCTTTCCTTGAATGTATCAAATGTTGCCAAATCATATGATTTCAGGATACCCTTACATACTGATTGCTTGAAACTGGTTGTTAAATTGAGGCTTTGAATTAGATTAACTATTAAAAATAGCTTAACCAACAGTTTGAAACACAGTGAGATTTTTATTAATTATTTAAACATTTTAATATTATATGTCATAAAAGATTGAATTCAATTTTTTATTTTGTTTTTATCATAGGAAACTTCAAATATATACAAATGAGAGAGAATTGTATAGTGCATTTCCATGTGTCCGTCACCCACCTTCAAAAATTATCTTTGCATTTCTGGTCTTGTTTCACCTATATCCTTATTCAGTTCTCACACGTTCCTTTCTTCTGCTCAAGATTATTTTGAAGTAAACTCCAGACTTCTTGTTTTTAACAAATATTTAACATGTACCTCTGACAGACATGAACTTTAAATTTTCAGCTCTAATACCATTACTACATCTAAATTTACAATCATTCCTTAGTATCATGAACACCCAATGTTAAAATGTATGTAATGGTCTAGTAATATTTTATGATTAATATTTTTACAGCTTAACTTTTTAGTCTTTTACTTTCAACTTATTTGTACTTTTAAAGTGCATTTCTGATATATAGCAAATAATGGGATCTTGCCTTTTACTCAGTCCGACACTTTCTAACTTAATTACGGTGTTTGCTTAGTCTATTTCCATTTAATGTACTTGTTGGTATAGATGTATTTGGTCTAACATATTGCCATTCATTTTCCATTTTCCCACCTATTCTTCATTACATTTTTTCTTCACTTATTTATTGATACATAATATATGTAAATATTTAGGGGGCACATGTTTATAATATGATACGTTGATATAATCCAGTCAGGGTAATTAGGATATCTATCACCTTGAATATTTATTGTTTCTTTGTGGTAGGAACATTTAATTGCTCTCTTTTAACTATTTGAAATGTACGATGGAATAATATTAACTATAGTCATCCTACCAATCTATCAAACACCAGTTCTCAGTTCTTCTGTGTGTATTTAAGCCCATTCATCAACCACACTTTATTTCCCAATTCCCTTACTCTTCCGAGTTTCTGGAACCACCAGTTTACTCTCTATCTTCATAAGATTTACATTTTAGCTCCCACAAATAAGTGAGAATGTGCAATATGTGTCTTTGTGGGATTGGCTTATTTAAATTAATCGTCTTTTTTTTTTTTTTTTTACTATTTGATTTGTAATGACATCTAGATAGAAAGATGTGCATATCTTTTATGTATATTTTTGATGGTTACTTTAGTGTTCACAAAATGTGTCTTTCACTTACTATATTCAGTCTTTTGGATAAATATAACATGTCACCTATACTGTAAGACTACTGTAGCAGCATACTCCCATTTATGCCCTTATGTGCTATTGTGCTATTGTGGACATCCACTCTCTTTCTACATATCCTATTTTTTAAATACATTTTGTGTTTTAAACATTGAGTTGTTGTTTAAATAAATGAGGAAACAACACTTTTAAAATTTACTAAAGAAGTTTTAAAAATATTTCTTGCACTGCATGGTCGCTAATGAAACGTTCTGGTTTTTTTTGGGGGGGGGTGAAACTGCTTTTATTTTCATTGAGAGATATATATATTTATGTGTGTGTGTGTGTGTGTGTGTATATAT
>NW_016823359.1:101352-109655 GCF_001698545.2 Rhinopithecus bieti | reverse complement strand
TTTGAGACGGAGTCTCGCTTTGTCACCCAGGCTGGCGCGATCTCGGCTCACTGCAAGCTCCGCCTCCCGCGTTCAGGCCCTTCTCCTGCCTCAGCCTCCGAGTAGCTGGGACTACAGGCGCCCGCCACCACGCCCGGCTAATTTTTTGTATTTTAGTAGAGACGGGGTTTCACTGTGTTAGCCAGGATGGTCTAGATCTCCTGACCTCCTGATCCGCCCGCCTCAGCCTCCCAAAGTGCTTCCATTGATTTTTTTAAAGATATTTTCCCTGCGTATGAAATTCTACGATTTACTTTATTTCTGTGTTCTTTCAACATCTTAAAATTTCGATCTGTTGACTTCTGGCTGGCATTGTTTCTGATAAGAAGGCAGATGACTTATCTGTCCTTGTGATAGTTTGGGAATTGAACAATGAGAACACTTGGACACAGGGTGGGGAACATCCTACACGGGGGCCTGTCGTAGGGTTGGGCAGGGGAAGGATAGCATTAGGAGGTATACCTAATGCAAATGATGAGTTAACGGTGCAGCACACACCAACATGGCACCTGTATACATTTGTAACAAACCAGCACGTTGTGCACATGTACCCTGGAACTTCAAGTATAATAAAAATAAAAAATAAAATAAAAAATAAATTTAAAAAGAAGGCAGTTGACATTCCTTTTATTTGTCTTCTGTATATAATACATTGTTTATTACTTGCTACTTTATATGTGATTTTAGCAATCTTATTGTGTTGAATTGAATGCTTTTCATTGGATTTATCCCATTTAAAATGAGTTGAGTTTCTTAGGTCTTCAGTTGATGTTTTCCATCAAATTAAGTAAAATAAAATAAAATAAAATTTTAGCATTAAATCTTCAAATATTTTTGAACTTTATTTTCTCTCTCCTTTCTCTGGGACTTCATTACGAGTATGAATGACTGCTTTATTGTCCCACGGATCTCAGAGTTTCTGTTTGTTTGTGTATTTATTTATTTATTTATTTATTTCCTTTCTGTGCTTCAGTTCAATAGATTGGTCTGTCTTCAGGTTCAGTCATTCTTTATTCTCTAGTATTCAATAGCTGTTAAGTCCACCCTATAACTTTCTTAATTTCAGATAATTCATTTTTATCATTTATAAATTATATGGTTTTTATTTTATCTGATGAAATTTTCTATCTCTTTACCTATTATTTTTATTTATTATCCCTATTTTTTATTTTAGATGGAGTCTTGCTCTGTCGCCCAGGCTGGAGTGCAGTGGCACGATCTCAACTCACTGCCACCTCCACCTCCCGGGTTCAAGCAATTCTCTGCCTCAGCCTCCTGAGTAGCTGAGATTACAGGCACCCACCACCATGCCCAGCTAATTTTTTGTATTTTTAGTAGAGTTGGGTTTCACCATGTTGGCCAGGCTGTTCTGGAACTCTTGACCTCGTGATCCACCCGCCTCGGCCTCCCAAAGTCCCAAAGTGCTAGGATTACAGGCATGAACCACTGCTCCCAGCCTGTGTTTATTTTGTATTGCAAATTCTCAAACATACATGTAATAGCTGTTTTACTGATTTTTTTTTTTTCTATTTAATTTCAAAATCTCTGATCCTCTCTATGTCTGTTTTTGTTGACGATTTTCTCTTTCTTATGGTCATATTTTTGCTTCTTCATATGTCTAGTATTTTTTTCTTTATACTTTATGTCGCACATTGTTGGGGCCATGTTGGTGACCAGCCAGACTTATTTCCCCCTTTTAAAATGGTTGAGTTTTGTTCTGACAAGTAGTTAACTTATTGGTCCAACAACTTGATCTTTTGAGGCTTGGTTTTTACTTTGTTACAGCACTATTACTATGTAACTCTGCTTCTAAGTGTGGCATTTCTAGGCTCTGAATGGCTGGGGTATTCAACAAAGATTCCTGACTCAGGTTAATCAAGAACTCCACTGATTCTCAGCACTTTGGCTTTTGGAATAATTATTTGGCTCACAGCCTCCAGTAGCTGTTGTCTGCCATGCCTATGGTTTCTGACTGAAATTGACCAATGATTCAAAATTCAAAAATACTCACTATCCAAAAATTTCTCTTCAGAATTTTGGAGCTTTGTCTGTGACTAGTTCCGTCCTCTCTAATACCCTGTACATTAAATTTCAGCCGCCACAGTGACTCCAAACTCCAATCACTATTCCCTTTGCCTACTGAAAACCACAGGTCTCTGGGCTCCTTTGGCTGCAGTGCAGTGGCGTGATCTTGGCTCACTGCAAGCTCCGTCTTCCAGGTTCACGCCATTCTCCTGCCTCAGTCTCCCGAGCAGCTGGGACTACAGGGTTCCGCCACCACACCTGGCTAATTTTGTTTTTGTATTTTTAGTAAAGACGGGGTTTCACCATGTTAGCTAAGATGGTCTCGATCTCCTGACATCGTGATCTGCCTGCCTCAGCCTCCCAAAGTGCTGGGATTACAGGCGTGAGCCACCGCGCCCGGCTTGAGCTACGATTTTTTAAGCGGTGGTTTGGAAGTGTCCCCAGGTAGAAAGCCAAGCTGAAGTGGAGGTCACCTATTATGTTTCCCTTACTGAAAAAGAAAATACAGCCCTACACTATATGTTATTTAATGCCTGGGAAGAGTTTTATTTTATTGATTGTCCATTTTCCTACTTATTCATGGAAGAAAGGTGAGTTTGATACTGAATATTTTGTCATAAATAAAACTAGTACTTTTTAAAATAGTTTTTTTTTTTTTGTTTGAATCAGGATTTAAATCAGTTCATAGGTTATGATGCATTGTTGTGTCGAGCCTCTTTTAACCTATAAATTCCGTACGTTTCTTGACTTTTTTGTTTGTTGGTTTTATTTGTTTCTCTGTATGTTCTTGCAGTTCATTGCTGGTTCATATGGAACATGGACTTAATTTAAGCTCCAAGACATTGCCATATGCTCTGTAAGATAAGTAAGATCCCCATATTTCCTACATATTTTTCATAAAATTTTCTTTATACATTCATGTATAATGAGATGTTACACTTTCTTAACAGTAAAGCAATTCCTCAAAAAAAAAAAAAAAAAAAAGTACCATGTGATTCAGCAATTTCACTTCTGGCTATACAGCCAAAATAAGTGAAATCATGGCCTCAAGTAGATGCTTATACACCTGTGTTCAGAGCAGCACTCTTCTCAATAACCAAAAGTTGGAAGCAACCCCAATGTCAATCAACAGATGACTGGACAAACAAAATGTGGTACACGCATATAATACAATATTATCCAGCTTAAAAAGTGAGGAAATTCTGACACATGCTAAAATACAAATTAATCTTGAAGACAATATGCTAAATAAAAAAACAATCACAGAAAGGTAAATATATGTTTCTACTTATATGAGGTAGCTAATGCGTACAAATTCATAGAGACAAAACAGAATGGTGGCTGCCAGGGGTTGGGAAGAGAGGAGGTTATGGAGTACTGTGTAATGGGTACAGAGTTTCAGTAGGGGAAGATGATAGACTAGTTCTGAAGAGGGATGGTGGTGATGACTACACACAGTGTGAATGTACTTAATTCCACAATAGGGTACACTTAGAAATGGATTAAAGAGTAAATTTTAAGTTATATGTATTTACCACATAAAAATAGATTTTACAAATAATACAGTTCAGTAGGTTTTTAGTTAATAAGTTAGAAAAAAGATCTGAAGAATAAGACAACTTGGCAGGAACATTATGAAAAGGATTCTGCTACTGAAACAGTTAAATGTAATAACTCAGGTGTAAGAAAATGACTCTATCTATTTAGATATTAATTCTTATTCTAGTATATCCACTGGGCTCTTTCTCATTTCTCCTTGCATGTGAAAAAAGTTTTTCTAATTCATGCCCCAAATTGAACTCTTGATCTCCTTTATAAAACACCACAAAAAAGCTGTTCTTGCTGCATTACATTCCGTCTCAGTGAGTGAAAACTCCATCATTCTGATTGATCATGCCAAAATGTTGGAGGCATCTCAGTTTCCCCTCTTTCTCTGTCATGATATATGCAGTCGTACAAGAAAATTTACAGGTTGTGTTTTCTAAATTATACAGGATTCAATCACTTCTACCTTGTTCCGAAATGACTTCCTTTCTAGGTGGTAAGCTTTTATTTGTTTGTCTAATAGCTTTATACCTGATTTCATTATTTTCTTCCTTGGTGAAAGGCTATTTTCATTACACCATCCAGGGAAGTTATGTTACATAAATCAGATCATGTTCCTTCACTACTGAAAATCCAGTTGATTCCCTTTCTACTTTTAATAAAATCCAGTCATTCTAATGCTCCACGTGTCCTTATATTATCTCACTCTTCTGTATTTGCTGCCACTCTTCTCCTTAGTCACTACACCCATGCCATATTGACCTCATTTTATTCAAATAAACCAAGTACTACCTTAGGAGCTTTGTACTCACTATTTCCTGTCCTATAACTGTTTGCCCTCAAATATGAGTTTCGTGACTAATTTGCTTACTTTCTTTAGATCTTTATTCAAATTTTACTTTTTTAAGGTCTTCACTGAATATTTTTATTGCAGTTTCCTCCTCCTGCATATCTATCATCCTTTTCTCCTGTACTTTCCTTGGTAATATTTATCAGCATCTCACATACTATGCTACTTCTGTGTTTTATTTATTGGTACTCTCATATTCAATCATAAATTCAATAAGAACAGGATTTTTTTCTCTGTTTGATGTCTAAAACAATTCATAGCATGTAGTAAACCAGCCAACATTTTTTAAGTTAAATGAATGGTAACATATCTTTACTTTATGACGAAGGGTATGTTAATGGCCTGATGGGTAAAATTACTATTGTAGAAGAAGCAAGAAATCTCACTCAAAGTCTGAAGTAATTCGTTAGTCACTGGTGTCTGCTACTTGGGTATGGAAAAAAGATTAGTATGGGTTATTTAGCACAGTCTATTCCATTTGGAATTAGCTCTGTAAGATCCCATGTAGTTAGTGTTACTTTTTAAAAAATAAATTGATGAGCACCTTAAAACAAACAAACACAACTTAGATTCAGGGACTAATACTGACAGTGTATGTTTTGATGACAGTATTAAAAAAGAATGAATTCTCAGGCAGTGTAAGCACGTATGAAGCATTTACTATGTATCAAATACTATCCTGGGCCCTTTAGACATCATCTTCACATGTTATTTTATTCAGTTCTAATCAGAGCACTATAAAGTGTCTTTTTCTATTGGCATATTTTCAAATGTGAAACTTAAGGATTATAGAATAAAATCATCTGTCAAATCCCATTAAATGAGTAACTTGTAGAGTTGACATACCTTTTGCCATATTTCCGACTGTAAAAAGCTTTTTTTTTTTTTTTATCCTCCCAGTATCTTATATTAGAGAACATATGTCCCCTGGAAATTAATTAAATATTAGCAGAAATAAGTGTGGTCAGTTTTAAATGTAGCTTCAATGCCTGAACATCTAGTTTCAGAACTCTTTTCTGTTAAACCATGGAAAGATCTAGTTCCTTCTTTTCATAAGTCTTTGGTCAAGCTTTGAAAATTAAAATCAATGTACTGATTCAACCAGCATGGTCTTTTTAAGTTTTATTGGATTTTTGTTTGTCTTTAGTTCTTTTATTTTTTGAAGTTTTAATGTGTGCACATAGAACATCTTTCTAGCTTATAAAAATATATCAGACACACCCTGCTATTTCCTAGAAGTCTCTTCTTTGTTGCTGTTAATAGCAGAGCAGCATTACTTTTTCTTAGTCACCATTTCTTCCTGCATACAGAACCATTACCCTGTCTACTTCTATCACCCTGAAATATTCTATCTTACTTTTCAGATCTTTTCCACTATACTTCTTTCAAGAAATCAGGTGTTAAAAATAAATGANAAAAAAAAAAAAAAAAAAAAAAAAAAAAAAAAACCATACCATGGAAGCAGATTTATGTTGCAGGGGTGGAGGGTTCACTGTATTTGATATTTATATAGCTCTGTGAGTGACTCAATTCAACCTTCCTGGCTTAGGGGAAAAGGGTTAATGTTTGGCCTGACCTGTGAGTCCCAATGATAAGAGGTCAGGAAGAACTCTTTACTGGAGATTTAGAAGGTTATAGAATAATGAAGGATGCAGCTATGAGTCCAGCAAATTGTGAATGTAAGAAAAAGGCATTTTAAGGAAATTTTTTAGTGTAAGTTTTTCTACTATGGCAGATGCAATATGAAAGAACAGACACAAGACAAATTCTAATCCAAAATTTACTTTAAAACAAACATATAGCTATAACTTACATTGAATAATCTAACAACTTAATTTTACCATTCACACATTTAATAAGTATACATTCAGAAACGTACTCTTCAGTGAACTGTAGGAATAAAAATGTGAATCAAATTAGTCAAGGATTGGGCTCTGAAAATTGAGTTATGATCACGTGTTAAGTGTGCACAAATCTTTAAACACAAAGTAGAAAATGATATATTTTTAAAAGAAGTCTCCCCCAAAAACAAGCAGTAAAAGAAAGGGGTAATTTTATCAGTTGCTGAAGCTTTAGGGAGAAGTAGCAACTAAACTGATTCTTGAACGGTTTGATAAAGGCAACTAAGTAGATGAACAGGATAGAGAATAATGAAAACAACAGGTTCATTGTTATTTTAGAAAAATAATCACAGGGTCAGAGCTGTATTCATGGAAGAATACACGACAAAGAAAGACCCTTAGGTAAAGTCACTAATGAAAATGCACAGTTTAATCCCAGACATGAGAAATGGCAAGTATACAAGGCGTGTGCATTTGTAGCACAAAGAGAATCACAAAAGAAAAATGAGATTTTTGTCCCAGAGATACTTAGGAGGCAATTTTTGTGCCAGAATTACTTAGGTGATTGGAAATGTAAAGCATGAACTCAAATATGAAGGTAGCTGTCCAAGGGTCAAGAGTTACTGATTTTGCTAAGAAAACAATATAGAAAGAAAAAGAAGATTAATTTTCTTAAGAAATACCTATATTTAAAGAATAAGAGAAAGAAGTTAGAGAATGAAGAGAAATTGGAAACAATCCAGGACAGAATAGCACCACAGAAACCTTTAAAAAGATTTTCAAATAAAAGGAGTATTGATGCTGTACATTAAAATTGGTTGCAGCTTACAAAAGCTTTATATTCTATATATGGATTTAAATGAGGCTGTAGAAAAGATACAACTACAGGTACAGGGAACATATCAGTGATTGCCAGCGACTGGGGGTGAGGGTAATTATTGAAGGCAAAGGGAAAGCATAAGGTAATTTTTTGAATTGATGAAATTGCTCTTTATCAAGATTGTGGCTGTAGATAATGAACCTATGCATTGTTCAAAACCCATAGAATGTACACAAGAAAGAGTGATTTTACCAATTGTAAATTATTTATTTTTATACTTGAAGTTCTAGGGTACAAATGCACAACATGAAGGTTTGTTACATAAGTATACATGTGCTATGTTGGTGTGCTGCACCCATTAACTCATCATTTACATTAGGTGTATCTCCTAATGCTATCCCTCCCCCTCCCACCACCCCACAACAGACCCTGGTGTGGGATGTTATCCTTCCTGTGACCAAGTCTTCTCATTATTCAGTTCCCACCTGTGAGTGAGAACATGCAGTGTTTGGTTTTCTGTTCTTGAGATAATTTGCTGAGAATAATGGTTTCCAGCTGCATCCATGTCCCTACAAAGGACATGAACTCATCCTTTTTTATGACTGCCTAGTATTCCATGGTGTATATGTGTCACATTTTCTTAATCCACTCTGTCACTGATGGACATCTGGGTTGGTTCCAAGTCTTTGCTATTGTGAATAGTGCCACAATACACATACGTGTGCATGTGTCTTTATAGCAGCATGATTTATAATCTTTTGGATATATACCCAGTAATGGGATGGCTGGGTCAAATGGTATTTCCAGTTCTAGAGCCTTGAGGAATCATCACACTGTCTTCCACAATGTTTGAACTAGTTTACAATCCCAACAACAGTGTAAAAGTGTTCCTATTTCTCCACATCCTCTCCAGCACCTGTTGTTTCCTGACCTTTTAATGATCGCCATTCTAACTGGTGTGAGATGGTATCTCATTGAGGTTTTGATTTGCATTTCTGTGATGGCCAGTGATGATGAGCATTTTTTCATGTGTCTGTTGGTGGCATCAATGTTTTCTTTTGAGAAGTGTCTGTTCATATCCTTTGCCCACTTTTTGATGGGGTTGTTTGTTTTTTTCTTGTAAATTTGTTTGAGTTCTTTGTAGGTTCTGGCTATTAGCCCTTTGTCAGATGAGTAGGTTGCA
>NW_016823359.1:84009-98342 GCF_001698545.2 Rhinopithecus bieti | reverse complement strand
GATTAAGAAAATGTGGCACATATACACCATGGAATACTATGCAGCCATAAAAAAGGATGAGTTTGCGTCCTTTGTAGGGACATGGATGCAGCTGGAAACCATCATTCTTAGCAAACTATCACAAGAAGAGAAAACCAAACACCGCATGTTCTCACTCATAGGTGGGAACTGAACAATGAGATCACTTGGACTCGGGAAGGGGAACATCACACACTGGGGCCTATCATGGGGAGGGGGGAGGGGGGAGGGATTGCATTGGGGAGTTATACATGATATAAATGATGAATTGATGGGTGCTGACGAGTTGATGGGTGCAGCACACCAACGTGTCATAAGTATACATATGTAACAAACCTGCACGTTATGCACATGTACCCTAGAACTTAAAGTATAATAAAAAAAAAGTTAAAAAAAATATGAAAAACAATCATATATATCATTTATACTATCATATATAAAAATATAATATTTTGTGTGGGAATGAACATTTTAATATCTAATTTCAGAGTTAAGTTATGTTTGAAGTGCAGAGTGGTTATCCTTGGTTATACAGGGGGGCCAGTGGGAAGAATAGAGGTAAAACTCACACTTGATTTCTTGGATATTTTTTACTATTAGTTAAATATAATTTTACTATAATGGAAATAAGGTTGCACAATGTAATTTTCTTACTTCAATATGCCTACAGTTATTTACAGTAAGTATTAAATTTCTGTAAATGAGAATGTGACATTCTGTTTCTCCTCTGCCCCTCATTTCTTGCTCTGTCTTTCCTAATAAGAACATTGTGTTAGGATTATTTTAAATTTAATGGGTCTGTATTTGTGAATTACAGTGATCAAATTGTATTACAAACAGGCAGATAGTAATTCCAATTATTTGTATTTAGAGAAAACTTTTTCATGAACAGAGTTAAAATTGTGAGCCAGGATGTAACTACTAGTGTTTGTGAACAAGACATGTATATTGCCACACATTCCCTGAAGGTATTTCTAGAGCAGTTTTATCTACTCTAAAGTAGGTGACATATGTAATGAAGCCGGGAAAATAAGGATAACATAATGTTTGTGGTTGTCAGGTGATTTTTAGATATATGACATATCACAAATCAAGCGTTTTATATTTTTAATACATGTCAGAAGAAAATTCTTGGATGTATCTTCTGTGCTAATTTATATTGAGTCCTGCAATAGTTTATTTAGAATGATAGTGTCTGACATGAATGTCTTCGGCTTTATAATCACTAATACTCTCAAAGTGAATGTAGTTAAACCCATTTATATATCTAGTTACTGAAATATTGATAATAAACCATTTAAGCCTTATTTATTTCCTTTGTTAAGTGGTAAATTTATTTTACTAAAGCTTACTTGAAGCAGCTATTAAATAGATTAATGAATAATTGTTAAAATTTAATTTTTCAAAGTTAAATATTTTATCATTATAGAAAGGTTCTCCTTACTTTTGTCATGTGTCCACTATGTGCAAACATTGTTCTGAACTATATAGTAGCTAGAGAGGAGAGGGAGTGAGAAATTAGTTGGAAAGATGCATGAGATAGTCTCGATGCTCTTAGGAATTGCCTGTGCCCAAGTGAGGGAGGCAGGCAAATACACGTGAAAGGCGCTAGAATAAAAAATATAGTAGAGAAATGGGGTTTACTTCCTGGAAGAATCAGGGAAGGATGAAGTGACATTTGTGCTTGAATCCTGAAAGATGAGTGAGAACTCATCAGGGAAAAGGGAAGTGGCATATTACAGATATTTAATAGTTAAAAGTTAAAAAAATAGACAAAAGTTTTAGAAAACTTAATCTCATGTAAGCTGTTAATATGCCTAGAAATTTAAATGGATATACTATTTTCATAGTAATGAATTTTGAACTATCTGCACATATTTTCATAGAATTTACTGATTTTATTAAATGACAGTACACTCACATGATGTGGATATATACAAAGATATGATCATATGATTTTAATATCCAAGATGTTGCCAACCCTAAAGAATGAGGGCAGTGAGGATGCAGAATTCCCTTAGCTTAGAATCTCTCATCTTTATATTCTCTACCTGTTCCTATCATCCTGATTTAGGCAGTTCTTGGAACTGTAGTCTCTATTCAACACATTTTTGAAAATACTAATTTTTTTTTCAAAACAGTCCAACCCCTTCAGTAAACTGAGTATTATTTTGCACGATATGCCACAAAATTTTAAGAAAATTTGAATCACATTTTCTTTACTCTCAGTTTAATGTTACTTTTAGTGCTTCTTGCTGCATCAATGGTATCTTATAATAATTAGAACTAAATAGGTATAAAAAACCAATTTACATTCTGGAGAAAAAAAAGAAGCTAAATGACTCTATAAAGTTTTCCTGTCATCTTGATGAAGTCCCTTCATTCATTGCTTAAAGATTGAGTTTTAACACTAAGATTAGCATTCTAACCCATTTAGTTAGCTGGAGGGAATTTCATTCCTGCTCAAATTCAAGCATTTAAAGCCTCAAACTACTTAAAATTAAATTGGCCCTGTAGAGAAAGCACATCAACATGAGTATTATTTAAAGATTGCATCAACATTCAGGAATATATCTTAATTGGTCATGACAAAAATTAATAATAATAAAATTTTAAATGATATTTCTATTTTGTCATGTGGGAATTACCTAGATTTTTGGACGTTACAATTAAATATCATTGCTTAGTAGACATTTTTATATATCTCCAATGTTATCAACTGTCAGGTCTATCGTGTATCGAAGGCAATCTCCTGGGTTGTGTTGCCTTGACAACAAATCTTGGTTTTGTTGTTCTTGTTAAGTCGAATTCTTGGTTTCTGAGAATTTAATAAAACTGTTACTGATTCAAATCAACGACCTTTCCCAGAGCTGTAAAAACATCTGATCATTCACTAAACCATTCATCAAATTAAGATAAATATACCTGTTAATATTTGTGCTCCCACTCAGTTTAGATACAAGTCTAAATAATTTGACAGTATTATTTTTATTATTTAAAATTATTTTATAAGAATCAGTACTTCATAAAAAATTAGCAATGTTATTTCTAAGGGATACTAATTGCGATATGAATAGTCCTCTTGTCTTTCAAAGGATTTTATATTCAGAAATGAGTAGACTACTTTAAATTAAAAAGTAGATCAGAAGTTTAATATCTAGAGTTATTCAAAAAATATGCGTTTTAGCCATTTTATAAGGTTTGAACCTGTTAAGCTAGGTTTTAAATTATTTGAATGTGTTTTGAAATTTCTTTCTCTTTCTTGTCATTATTATAAGTTAGATTTTGGTCCCATTTTTATCTATTTTATGTAAGGCTGATATCTCACAAACTTCAAACAAATCATAAATTATCTATGGCATCATTTGCAAATCTTCCATCTTTTTGGGGTTACCATGCCTTTTGAGATTTAAGCAAAATTGAACCAGCCATTCATTGATTTTTCACAAGATACAGAATTTTTTTTTTTTTTTTTTTTTTTCCAAAAAAATAAAATTTTTTTTTTTTTTTTTTTTTTTTTTTTTTTTTTTTTTTTCAGGGAATGGGCCTGTGTACTTACGATTGCTTTTTTAGTCATTTCTTGTGCAAACCTGTTCTTTTTGAAGCACAGCAACTCAATGAGTATAGTGTTGACTGTAATTCTTACCAGAAATATATAATATATATATACAGGCATACCTGTATACATCTGTATAAGTAGATATATAGATATATAGATTGGAAATATTGCAGACTTGATTCCATACCACCACAATAAAGTAACTATTGCAATAAAGCAAATCACACACTTTTTTAAAGCTTCCAAGTGAAAATAACACTTTCGTTTATATGATACTGTAGTCTATTAAGGTGCAATAGCGTTATGTCTAAATAAAATGTAGAGATAGTATTTAAAAATGCCTTATTGCGGCTGGGCGCGGTGGCTCACGCCTGTAATCCCAGCGCTTGGGGAGGCCAAGGAGGGCAGATCATGAGGTCAGGAGATGAGACCATCCTGGCTAACATGATGAAACCCCGTGTCTACTAAAAATACAAAAAATTAGCCGGGCGTTGTGGCACGCGCCTGTAGTCCCGGCTACTCGGGAGGCTGAGGCAGAAGAATCACTTGAACCTAGGAGGTGGAACTTGTAGTGAGCTAAGATTGTACCACTGCACTCCAGCCTGGGCGACAGAGCAAGATTCCCTATCAAAAACAAACAAACAAAAAACAACAACAACAAAAAACCATATTGCTACAAAATAAAAATAAAAAGACTAATGATCATGTGAACTTTCAGTAAGTCAGAATCTTTTTGCTGATGGAGGGTCGTGCCTCGATGTTGATGGCTGCTGACTGATCAGAGTGGTGGTTGCTGAAGGTCGGGGAGGCTGTGGCCATTTTAAAAAATGAGATAGCCATGATGTTTGCCACATTGGTTGACCCTTCCCTTCCCTTTTCCACTTCCTTCCCTCCCCTCCCCTCCCTCCCTCCCTCCCCCTTCCCTTCCCCTTCCTTCCTTCCCCTCCCCTCCCCTCCCCTCCCTCCCTTTCCCTTCCCTTCCTTCCCTCCTTCCCTTCCCTTCCCTCCCCCCCTTCCCCTCACCTTCCCCTTCACCTTCCCCTCACCTTCCCCTCACCTTCCCTGATGGAGTTTCACTCTTGTTGCCCAGCCTGGAGTGCAATGGTGCGATCTCAGCGAACCACAACCTCCACTTCCTGGGTTCAAGCAATTCTCCTGCCTCAGCCTCCTGAGTAGCTGGGATTACAGGCGCCTGCTACCTCGCCCAGCTAATTTTGATTTTTTTTAGTAGTAGTAACAGGTTTTCACCCTGTTGGCCAGGCTGGTCTCAAACTCCTGACCTCAGGTGATCTGCCCTCCTCGACCTCTCAAAGTACTGGGATTACAGGCATAAGCCACTGTACCTGGTCGACTCTTGTTTCACAAAAGATTTCTCTGTAGCATGTAATGCTGTTTGATAGAACTTTACCCACAGTAAACCTTTCAAAATTACAATCCATTCTCTTAAACTCTGCAGCTGCTTTATCAACTACATTTATGGAATATTGTAAATTCTTTGTTATCATTTAAACAATATTCCCAACATCTTTACCAAAACTAGATTCCACATCAAGAAACCACTTTCTTTCCTTTTTTTTGCCATTGAATGTAATGGCAAAAGTCACAATTTTGCACCAACCTACTCAGTCACATCTTTAGGTTCACTTCTAATTTTAGTACTCTTGCTGTTTCCATCACATCTGTAGTTACTTCCCCCACTGAAGTCTTAAACCTCCCAAAGTCATCCATGTGAATTGGAATAAACTTCCTCCAAACTTCTTTTCATGTTGATATTTTGACGTCTTTCCATGAACCATTCTTAATGGTATCTAGAATGGTGAAAGCTTTATAGGAGGTTTTCAGTGTATTTTGCCAAGGTCTATCAAAGAAATCACCATTTATGGTAGTTATAGCCTTACAAAGTGTATTTATTAAATAGTAAGACTTGAAAGTTGAAATTACTCTTTGATTCATGGGCTGCAGAATGGGTGTTGTGTTAGAAAGTACGCAAACAAGGAGATTGACAAATCTCCTTGTACATCTCCATAAGAGTTCTAGGGTGACCAAGACCAGTATCAATGAGCACTAATATTTTGTTGTATGAGTACTACATCTCAACAGTAGGTTTAAAATATTTAATAAACCATTACTGAAAATAGGCGTGCTGTCATCCAGGCTTTCTTGTTCCATTTATAGGCAAAATAGATCTAGCATAATTCTTCAGAGCTAGGATTTTCAAAATAGTAAATGAGCTTTGACACCAACTAAAAGTTATGTTTCTCCCTAAAAAAGGAAGTCAGCCTGCCCTTTGAAGCCAGGCACTGACTTTTCTCTAGCTATGGAAGTCCTAGATGGTGTCTTTTTCCAATATCAGCCTGTTTTATCTACATTTAGAATCTGTTATTTAATGTAGCCACCTTCATCTATGATCTTAGCAAGCTCTTCTAAATGAGGGTTCCCCAACCATGGGGCCAGTTAGGAACTGGGCCACACAGCAGAAGGTGACTGACAAGCAAGCATTACCATCTGTGAACTGTGCATGCAAGGGATCTAGGTTAAGCACTCCTTATGAGAATCCGACTAATTCATGATGATCAGAGGTACAACAGTTTCATTTCAAAACCACCCCCCCACCCCAATCTTTGGAAACATTGTCTTCCAGGAAACCAGTCCCTGGTGCCAAAATTATTGGGGGTGGCTGTTCTATACAGATAACTTGCTGCAGCTTCTATGGGAGCATGTGCTGCTTCACCTTGCACCTTCATTTTATGGAGATGACTTCTTTAGCTAAACTTCATGAACCAACCTCTGTTTAGCTTCCAACTTTTCTTCTGTAGCTTTCTTACCTTACTCGGCCTTCAGATAATTGAAGAGAGTTAGGGCCTTGCTCTGGATTAGGCTTTGGCTTAAGGGACTGCTGTGACTGCTTTGATCTTCAGTGATATTCCAGATCACTGAAACTTTCTCCACATCAGCAGTAAGGCCCTTTCACTCTCTTATTATTCATATGTTTACTGGAGTCATCCTTTAAAATTCTTTTTTAAACTTTTCCTTTGCATTCACAACATGCTTAATAGACACCTGAGGCCTAGTTTTGGCTTCTCTGTGAATTCAACATGCCTTCCCTCCTAAGCTTAATCATTTCTAGCTTTTGACTGAAAGTGAAAAAAGAAAGAAAAGAAAAGGATAAAGTACATGACTCTTCAATTGAACACTTAGAGGCCATTGTCGGGTTATTAATTGGCCTAGTTTCCATATTGTTGTGTCCTAAGTAATAGGGAAGCCTGAAGAGAGGGAGAGAGACATGGGAGCAGCTGGTTGGTGGAGCTGTTAGGACACACAACGTTTATTGTCTAAGCTTGCTGTCTTATATGAGTGTTGTTCAGGGTGCCCTAAAACAATTAAAATAGTGACATCAAGATCACTGAACACAGATCACCATAACAGATATACAGCAGTAAATATTTGGAAATATCTCAAGAGTTATCAAAATGTGACACAGTCATGAAGTGAGCATACACTGTTGGAAAAACGGTGCCAATAGATTTGCTTGATGCAGGGTTGCCACAACATTTAGTTTGTAAAAAAACAATACCCGTGGAATGCAGTAAAGCAAAGTACAATCAAATTATGCCTGTATATAAAAATTCAGTGACCCATATCCTGAAAACTGTGCACTTTACTATATTAAGCTATACATCCCATGAGAAATTCAATAAAAATGAATCTGTATTTCTTAGTACCTTCATTGTAACATGTTCTTAACTTGCTTTATTCAATTAAAAAAAAAAAAACTTAGTTTGTTGATTTAGTCATATTCTTCCAAATCATGGATCTAATAATACATAGCTTAGTTTTACTTTTATTGTGTTTTCTCCTTGTCTGGAAATAAAAATAGTTGGAATGAGAGTTAGTTTAGAATGATGACAAGAGAGCAAAATACATTACAAAAAAACTTCAAATAATTTCCAAATCATTGGATTCTGAATTATCACCTGGCCTTATTCTCTTCTGCCTAAAGGAACTAGTCTTCATTATTTCTTCCCATTAGGGTGGAGATAATTGGTGTCAGCAAAGTGAACTATCAACCATATCCCCTCCTTATTCTTCTAAGGTCTGATTAATTAGTACTGAGAAGAAATAAAATTTTACTTAAAGTCTTAAAAGATATTTTATTTTATATTTTATATTGTATCCAAAAATTATAGTACTTTTCTGAACCTTTTCATATTTTTTTTATATGTAACTTTGCAGACTTTTGCTATTTTATTATGCAGAGACTCCAGAGGAAACCAGTAACACAAGCAGATAATCAATGAGAATTGAATGAAGGGACTGTTTACACATTAGTGAGCAAGGAGAACCTTAGGGCCAGCACAGTCAGAGATTTGACTGTCCCTAAACTTGAGGAGCAGAAGTCATGGGATGGAACAGTTACTGGAACCTGAATCAGAAAGGAGCGATGGCATTGGTCAGATTTATAGAAGCAGAGCTAGGTGGTTGTATTCATTGTTCTGTATCCAGTAATCACTGATACTCTCTTTTCCCTCTATCAATATATTTCAAAGAGGACACAGACATTTTAAAGTAAATGTAATATCTCAAAATCTCTGGGCTGGGGCCCAAAACCTTGACTTTAATAATCCACGTAGATGTGTTTTGCAGAATAAGACCACGTTTGGAAAACTGCAGTCATCCTGGGAAACTTTTTATTCTAAGATCTTTTGGGTTCCCATCATCACACATACCAATGCCATGAATCATTATTGCTATAAAAGTGTCACTTTCCAAGGTTCCTTAGTTTACCACCCTCATGTACTTACTGGGATTTTATAATCATTATATTATATTTTGAGGCAAATGGTATTTGTTCCTCAACAAACACATTTATTACATAGAATTTTATGGAAATACTGATTCTCTGTTTTAACAGTTTAAAATCTTTTGTGAGATGGGGACGAACTGTTGTTTCATTTTATTGTAATGAAAACAGAGACAGAAAGCCACCCAAAATTTCTTTTAACTTGTAAATACTGGTTACTATTCCAATTTTAATATATTGGAACCCCTACCAACATTTTGAAGCAAAATTAAGCTATTGAAATTAACATCCCTTTTTCTTCCAAACAATGAAGTTAAGAGTAACAATATGTAAGAAACAAATTAGACAAATGAGTTCAAGGATTTGAGTGTAGGGAATGACTTCTGTTTAAGTTACATTTTATTGGGCTTTGGAATATTTCTACTACAAATACTACATCGTAGCATCTTGTCATTTTAATATATGTCTAACTCTGTTGTCAGAAAATTGGGCATTATAAAATGTATTTTAATTTACCTTTTATATAGTCCATTTCACAAAATAGCCATAATGTTCTTTCAAGTAAGGATTATGGGAAATTAAATGTTCTTATGTTTAAAATAGATATTTATATCCTCTGTATCATTTTTTAACTTATCAGAATCATTTTCCAATTTAAGATCCACCTAAGTATACTTAATAATATAGCTTTTTCCATGCTTTTTTAAAATCTTAGTCAAAATATAGTAACTTGTATTTTTTAGTATGTTATTACAGTTTTAAGCCAGTATTGGGAACGCTTTGATATTGTAATGTTTCCAATGTATTTGGGGTAAAGTGTTGAGAGAAATTGGAAGATGGAATTTTGGTATTTTAGAACTAGAATGTGTAGACAAGCATATAGAAATGCAGAATGTGGCCGGACACAGTGGCTCACACCTGTAATCTCAGCTCTTTGGGAGACAGAGGTGAGTGGATCACTTCAGGTCAGGAGTTCCAGACCAGCCTGGCCAACATGGTGAAACCTCATTTCTACTAAAAATACAAAAATTAGCCTGGCATGGTGGTGCATTCCTGTAATCCCAGCTACTCGGGAGGCTGGGGCAAGATAATTTCTTGAGTCCTGGGGGCAGAGGTGGCAGTTAGCTGAGATCATGCCATTGTACTCCAGTCTGGGCGACAGAGCGAAACTCTGTCTCAAAAAAAAAAAAAAAAAAAAAAAAAAAAAAAAAAAAAAGAAGAAAAGAAAAAAATGCAGAATGTGGTATAGAAATATATAAAATATATCATACTTAAAAATCTATAGTAATGCAGTTCTTTTTTTTCTAAACTTAAATATTTTCCCCTTTATGCTTATATAATTTTTAATAGACTTCAAAATGGAAACAACATTCGAGTCATCTCAAATGTGCGTGTAGAGAATTTCATCCAGTTATCTTTCCTGATTTATATTTCTGTCATTCTTGATTTTATAAATCAACCTGAAAATAAAATTTATAAAATTTCTTAACTATTACGCTGAATATTAGAACTGTAGTGATTTCTAAATTAAAAGTCCTGCAGACATAAATATTCTTGTGCACTCTATGTATACATTTCATTTGTGCATTTTGCATCTGTTTTTCCAATTTTCCACTTTGTTGGGAAATGATTTACATACTAAAAATAATGTTTGAACAAAAATGTTTTCTCATGTAATAACTTGGTATTGCTTTCAGTTTGTCACACATTTTGCATTCACTCATTTAATCTTTATCACAGTACTGTGAGATGAGCAGGAAATGATTATATTCCCATCTTAAGTTAGAAAATACTGATAGTCACATTTAGGTACTGAAGTTACAAATTGAGTGGAATTACATCTAAAACTCAGGATTTATAGCCGGGCCCTGTTGGACTCTAACAGACTCACAAGAAGAGAGAAAATGGTGCTTAACGTATTTTTCAATTCAGTTTAATGGAACTTAAATTATAGTTATTTAATGCTTACTACATTAAAATACTCTGTTAAGTAAAGCAGTTATATAGGATAGATTAAAATATATGAGAAGATAAGAAAATATATGATATTACAATGTATAAGGACATTGCTAACCTGTGTGAAAATAATTTTTTTAACAGAGAGTTGTGATAATAACCAGAATTTAGGGGTTGAGAAATAAGGGAGAAGTAAGGTCCTTGGAGCCGCAGATGTGGACTATCCTTTTGACAGATTGAGGATTTGCGTGGGGAGGAGATAGTGAAGGGAATGAAAGAACACAAGCATACAAAACAGAAACATACAAATGTGTCATCTTAAAACATTTGTAGAAAACTCAAAAAGCATAAAATGTCAAAGCTGGACAAAGCTAGAATGAAGAAGACAGGCCATTTTGCATTTATTATCGGATTGGGAAAGGAGCAGGGAGCACCTGGTTGGAATCCTTGTGCTTGTGAAAATTGCCTTGTTAGAAAAGGGACGTGACAAGAGGTATGTTAGGAAAGAAGGCAAACCAACACTGCAGCTCTTCCAGGGAGCTAACAGAAGTCTCCTGAGCCTGTGCCTTACCAAGCTCCAAAAGGAAGATGGGAGAAAACCACCTAGAGCCACATTCACCAGAACCATCTGGAAGACTAAAGGTTTGTCCTTCCCTCTGTGTTCAATGTCACAGGGATAAACAATTAGTAGAACTGAGACTGGACCCTGGCAGGCTGCCTCTCCAGTCTGTATCCTCAACCCTATAATTTTCATTTCTGTTAGGACCACATATATTCAGATTATAAGTGGAGTATTACTTTTGTAAATTTTTGAAGGGTGGTTTGAGAATTAGTTTCATTGTTTTCTATTTTGCTTTGTGTGTGTTTTATTCATCTGACCCTTTTCTTATAAATGAAAACATAAGCGCAAGTTGATATCTTGCTTTGCAACTGGTACAGTCCTGTTCATAAATTCAAATAGTTACCAAAATATGTGAAACTTGTGCATATCTTATTTTAATTGACTACTTTCTGAATTCAGAAGTGTGGTTCTTCAGATGTATTTCAGTGATGTTGGAATATCCAGCCAAGTGTCTCACATCTGTCAAAGATTCAGTTAATCACCTAATGTTTAATCTATAATTTAGCAAATAATCAGACCTAATGCTTAATATAGCTGACTAAATCCTTTGATGCTCTGCATTCTAGTCATTTTAATCAGATTTCATTTTGTTTTATTTTCTGGGATGGAGTCTAGCTCTGTTGCCCAGGCTGGAGTGCAGTGGTGCAATCTCGACTCACTGCAAACACCCCTTCCCAGACTCAAGCAATCCTCCCTGCTTAGCCTTCCTAGTAGCTGGGACTACAGGTAGGCACCTCCCCACCTGACTAATTTTTATATTTTTGTAGAGATGGGGTTTCACTATGTTGCCCTGGCTGGTCTCAAACTCCTGGGCTTAAGCGACCCACCCACCTCAGCCCCCCAAAGTGCTTGGATTACAGGTGTAAGCACCATGCCTTGCCAGATATTTTAAATTTAAAATTTTTAAAATAAGATTCAGAGAACTCATTCATTTACTTTTAGTTTTTTTTTATTTCTCCTCTTTTAATTCTTGTTATTCTTTTTTATTCCAGTAAAATAAAAACACAAAAAAAGGAATAGAATGATACTGTAAACCATAAGAAAATTATTCATTCCTTACCAGAATGAAAATGAAGGAAATTCATATTTTATCTGATTAATTTTTACAATGTTTACAAATTTACCAAACAACTGTAAAGAGTTCCAAAATTTAACTTAACTCAATGAACTAGTTATGGGAGATTTAGTGTGTGAAAACATAAAAAAAAAAAAAAAAAGATAAAGTAGTATCTGAGGAACAAATGCTAATATCTTAGATTTGGATAGCATACTGCCATTTTCTATACTGCATCTATTACTTTTTGTTTTATAATCTCCACTTTTCCTATGTTCATTGGAAATGACCAGTACCACTAGCTTACTTTTCTTTCCCATAAAATATTAGGAAAACTGGCTTGCTATTATCCTACCATTTACCCAGAAGAACAGATGTCTCAAATAGTTTGTGAATAAAAAAAATAAAAATAAAAAAATAAAAAAATCTGAAATCATATCCTGTAAGTTTGATAAGCCTTACTTTTCAGATGATTTAGTGTATGATATATTATACAATTTATGTTTTTATTTGAAATCTACATCTTGCACAGATGAAAATTCAGACATGATGGAGCAGGTCCTAGCCTAAATGAAATACATATGCTTCACAAAATAATACTGTTTTTGTTATTAGTTCTAAGGCTTGTTAGTTAATTTATAGTATATGTTCAGAGAAAAAAAAGTACATAAAATCTAACACAGATTTTAAAGTGGATTTCTTTCCCTCTTCAAAAAAATCAACTTTCCTTTTCTTCTCTTGATATAAACCCCATTGCAGTTTAAGATAAGGATACCAGTTACTGCCCCAGTTTCAACTTATTTCAGAGCCTTGGAGCATAATATGGGGAACAATAAGCCACAGAGCATTATTTGTGCTTTCTAATCTGTTCAAACTATTTTAAATAAGCATAAATCTGATATTCACATGTAAATATGTTGAAGGGTAAAACCTGAATATATATAATTGCTTAAATAGGCTTAATGCTATATACATAAATTTTCATCAAATAATCTTGTTCGCAAATGTTTCTATTTTAATTTCCACAAGTGTTAATTTTCCTTTTATTTGTTAACTCCTTGATCATTTACTGTAATTACATATAATTTACTTAGTAAATATATAGTTGCCTGACTTTTGAAGAAAGACAAAAATCTTTTATCCTGAACAAACTATATTCACGCTAAAGTCACCCAAATTTGAGCTAGAATCATATATCCACATTGCTGTGAACAACTGCAGAACACTAATTAAAATAAATCTGATCTACCCATTTGCAATGACACTTTGGATTAGAAAGCCTGTAGAGAGGGGTATGATTTAAGAGTGAAAAAATATTTCCAAAATTAAGTAACAGTTTAGACCTGTAATTGAAAGAGACATTAATGTGTGTGTCATAACAGATGATAGGATATTCTGCTACCATGAAGCTGAGCCTCTTGTTACCTCGCAGCAGGGTACAACAATAAAAAATAGTTCTTTGATTTTATTTGACATTCTTTTAATAGACTCCACACTTCCAAACATGAACAAGGAACTTAATATAGCTTATTCAGCAGCACATGGAATGTTTGTTTTCTCTAAAGCCTTGTACCTTTCTCTCAATGACCCTTGTGAAATGAATTTTAGTGTTTGTGTGTGCCTCCTACATTTGAATGCTCACAGTGGCATAAACCTTAAATGAGCAAGCTTTTAAATATTTGTTTATAACACATATATCCTCCTTGCCAGTTTATTTTCAGCTTTGTCTTCCACTGAACTTTACTTTTCCTGTTTCTGATCCTGGCTGCCTATATCTTAGCTAAGAGTAAATGCCTTATTGTCTTAATGACCATGGAAGGCTTTTTGGAGTAGGTGGAGTTTGCAAAACTCCTTACGTAACAGAGAAAATGAAGTAGAAGCTGCTCCTGATGATACCTTCACACAAGCAAAAGTCCAATGTTATTCACACTAAACACTTAACACTTTCATCCAAGCTGAGGGTTTGAGTAGAAAATTGGGTAGGGTTATAACAAAAATTGGTTTTGATTCTTAATTGTAAAAGACTCTGGACAGCAAACTGTGTAGTTTGAATTCTACCCTTTAGGGGCTGAGGAAAATTAAGAAGAGGTGACTAGCATGACAAAAGCAACAGGGTCCAAATACTAACTGGGAGGCTTTTGTAGTAATATCAGCCTATATTGTGGTAGTGGCCACGAGATAAAGGGATATATGTGAGCTTTTTTGAGAGAAAAATCAATAAAATAGCCACAGATAAGGATAGTCTTACAATTTGGAAAGGCAAAAAAAAAAAAAAAAAAAAAAAAAAAAAAAAAAAAAAAAAAAAAAAAAAAAAAAAAAACAA
>NW_016823359.1:71883-83828 GCF_001698545.2 Rhinopithecus bieti | reverse complement strand
AAAAAAAAAAAAAAAAAAAAAAAAAAAAAAAAAAAAAAAAAAAAAAAAAAAAAAAAGACTAAGTAAAATAATATGAATTATGAGTGTAAGTATCTGGGAAAACAGCACAATCTTAATTAATACAGAGAAGTCAGAGACAGGTTGGGTTGAAGGATGATGAGGTCAGGTTTTACCATTTGAAACAAAATAGTCAATAGAGTGTACCAGGAAGAAGTTAAAATATAAACTGAGATAGCATGAGAGAAATCTAAGGTGAAAAAATATTGGCAAAATTAAAATAGAGGTAGGTAGTTGAGTCTTTTTGTTTGCCATTTTAATTTGTGATAAGGAGTTGTACAACATTAATTAAATACATCAACTCATCAAATGCATAGTAAAAAACCTCAGCTGCCTGAAGTTGGAGCTAATGTGCATGACAGAGATAACAACTGTGTGACTTTGCTTAGTTTGGTTGTCTTTCTGTCTAAATGCTGCCTAAGATCCTTGGTTTGGCATATGTGACAAGCAGAGTAAAGGGGGTCATAATAAATGAAATTAATGTTCTGATTTCAGCAATGGTTTAGGTTCTGTTCATAGTCACAAATTATTTACATTTTCACAGAAGTGGTAAAGAAGTAAAGCCCACCAAAGCAGCTCTCTTGATCTGAATAGAAAAATTATTTATTGTAAAAGTGTTTATAACCTCTCTTCATTTCTGTCTGCCCTACCTAAAATGAGGGTAATGATGTTATCTGTTTCAGTCACTGACATGTCACTATTAATAACCCACTAGAAAATAAGAAAATAAATTAATAAATTTAATAACCTACTGAATTATAATATTGCTGGAAGGTCATATTATGACTTAACTGCATATAATATGTGTTCTTTATGTATTTCTAATCTAATGTTCATACTTTTAGAAATGTCTATCTTATTTTAGTATTTCTGATATAGAAACTGATCTTTCCTTTAAGAACAAGGAGAATGGAAAAAGTAGAAATACAGAGAAGCTTATTTGAAATAATTCATAAATATATTTGAAAATAAGACAATTGCCTATTTTAAATGTCTCTGAAAAGTGGCAAGTGAAAATGTAGAAATTGCTAAAATATGATTAAAAGAGAAGTGTTTCTTATATTCATCATAAGCCATGTGTATCTATTAAAAGACAAAAATGGAATATTGTCCCAATGCAAAATTGCATTAATAAAAACTACATGTAGAATATAGTAAAACTTAATATCATAAAATTGCTTATTCAGTACTGACAACACATGTAATTTGTGGTTCATTTGGACCCTGATGTTTTTTCCTTCTCAACCAGTTGTTTTCTTATTTTGCCCAACTGAAATTCACTACTCTTTTTCTTTTCTATTACTGTTTTATTATAGCCTCAAAGCACTTTATAAATAAGAAAAAAAAATTAGAGACTGTAATTTCATGATTATTAGACATTCCAAAATGTTCTATCTAAAAAATAGTTATCATCAACATTAATACTGCCAAACTGTTGAAACCAATTTCTGTGTATTCTTTGCTCTAAGTTATTTAGTTTGAAGGATGCTGGGTGAGTTGCTGGATCGGACTAGCCAGTTGGATTCATTTCTCACTGGGAAAAGAAATAAACTGATAATGTTATAATGATATTAATTTTAAATATCCCAGTATGTTTCCCTAGTGGGTGCAAAAGGGCAGTTAAAAGCTCAGTTTCGGGGACAAATAGGCCTATATTAGTCTTGCATCTGCCATTTAAATAGCTGAGTGATGTTTGGCATGCCTCTTGTAACCTCTCTAAATCTCAGCTGCTCAGATGTGACTAAATGAGGTACATTCAAAAAATAGGACAGAGTAATGATCATTAAATGGCTGATACTTCTCAAAGGGAGGCTTTATCACTGGCAACAATTTTTTACTATAGAGTTAGATGCTTTCATTAGTAAACTTCTCTTATATTTGAAAATAATTTTTGTTCCTGTTGTATAGCTGAATAACACAAGCACAAAACGAAGCACAATTTTTATATATTTTATCTATAGAAGCACAAACGGTTAAGAAACCTCTACTCATCTTCATATGTTTTTATAAGACAATTACTTCTGTCTTCAGTGTTCTCTTTCTTCCATAAGTCCTGGAAAACCCTCATTATTATATTGCCATGTTATCTTCTCAGATTTATACAATTCTGTTGGTTTTGGATTAAGAAAAGCCTTTTTATATCTGATTTACAAACTTCTATGTTACATCAATACACACATGATTTTGTTAAGTATATTTGTAAATATAATCAAGCACAATGTAAATGAATCTATTAAATTACAGATGTCTTTAATGTGTACATTAAAGATGTTTATACATTTAAGATGATCAAAGCAAAATTATTTAACTTTTCAACAGTGTTTCTGTTGGTAATAAGCCAGGACCTGAAGTTTTTGGTGACTATCAGGTCTTTTAGTGTAAAAAATAATACATGGAAAAAAATACTTGAAGTATCCAGAAATCCAACCTGAGCTGGGTTAGGAGTTTTCCTCTCAACAGACAAGTCTTGGAAAAGTGATTTGTCTCAGGGAATATTCTGGTCTGTTATTTTCCCACTATTTTTAAACACTCTTCTTTGATAATAATATATCAAAGCAACCCAATGTACGCATTCATAGGTCTCTCCTTGGCATTTGGCCAGGTCATAGGTGGAGAAACATTGGTATCATTGATTGCTCACAATTCTCATCTTTAACCATGTTGAACCTTCTAGAATATATGAGAGACCTAAAATATTTCATATATTATAAGGCTATCCTATGGGTACAATGGACACAACAGATTTGTCTTTAGAACATTGCCTAAATCATAGGGGGAAATGTGCATAGTAGGCATTTTAAAACCTAATTCTCCTTTCCCTTACTTTTTCCATTAATTTATTTCCACTTGTTCAGCTCTTCATTAATTTACTCAAAAAGAATAAGCACTTACTAGGTACAAATATGGAACTCTAGACCAGGGAGAAGACAGGGGTTTAAGGGATATTTTTTGGTTGCGGATGAGGCACAATTTGAATTTCATGGTATAGTTAACAAAAACATACATTTCAGATAGAAGGATTGAACAAAATAAAATCAATAGTGAACAACCTCACTGTGTATAAATTTACCAGATTTAACCTTGGGGAAGTGAATTAATCTTCCTTATCTTAGACTTTCTCATCTGTGAAATGAAGATAATCTGAGAGGGTTGTTGTGAGGATTAAATGAGATAATTCATAGTACTTTTTAGCTTTGTGTCTAATGTATAATGAAAACCTAATGTTTTTTAACCCTTAAATTGTTCATAGGATTCTACTAAGCCTTTAATATGACTATCCAAGCACTTTCACTCCAAAGTTTTCAATTTTAATCACTGAAAGTATGTTAACTTTTATTGTGTATACAAGTGATATGTTTAAGCAAAATGATGCTAATGTAATAAAAATTTTAAAATGAGACAAAGTACTCATAAATAATGTTAAGCTCTCCAATATTGTGTTTGTATTGGCAATGGTTAGAAATGAATTACAGACCACAGGAAAATCTAGGTAACTCAAAGAAGTTGAATAATTCAAATATTTAGCCATGATGAAAAGGAAGAACTTTTGGTTTAAAGGTGTTCTATCTACAATGTGTGATGTTAACATTTCCATTGACAAACAAGTTTGTCAATACATATATTAGGAAATATCATATAAAGAATTTTAAAAAGCCCTCTTTAATAAAGCTAGGACATATTTTCTTGCCTCAATTATACAGCACTATCAAATCAAAAATTAAACTTGTGGCATATGATTTCTGGCTCCATGTTTCCTCCTAGGTGACACTGCATTATCGTTAATCTATATGGAAACCCTACATTAAAAATTTTGGTTAAGGTGACCTCGGAGCATAATCTAACCTCTGAGCAACCTATGCTAAGACTAAACCAGCTTAAGCAGGTTATTATACATATATTGACCCAATAATTTGATCAACAGAACAAGTTACCCTAGGGATAACAGCACAATCCTATTCTAGAGTCCATATCAACAATAGGGTTTACAACCTCGATGTTGCATCAGGACATCCTAATGGTGTAGCCGCTATTAAGGGTTCGTTTGTTCAATGATTAAAGTCCTGCATGATCTGAGTTCAGACCGGAGCAATCCAGGTTGGTTTCTATCTATTTTATTTTTCTCCCACTACAAAAGGACAAGAGAAACAGGGCCCACTTCATAAAGCGCCTTCGCCCTATAGATGATATTATCTTAATCTAACAAATCACCTCATATCTTACCCAAAAGTAGGGTTTGTTAAGGTGGCAGAACCTGGTAATTGCATAAAACTTAAAACTTTATAATCAGAGGTTCAATTCATCTTCCTAACAACATGCCTATAATCAACCTCCTACTACTTATATCCACTCTGGCTGCCATGGCATTCGTTCGCTCATCGAACGAAAAATTCTAGGCTACGTACTACTACGCAAAGGACCCAATATTGTAGGCCCCTGTGGACTATTTCAACCCATTTGCTGATGCAATAAAACTTTTCACTAAAGAGGCCCTAAAACCCTCAACATCTACTGTTACCCTTTACGTTATTGCTCCAACCCTAGCTTTTTCTATTGCCCTTTTCTTATGAACCCCATGCCCTATACCAAATCCCTCAGTTAATTTTAATGTAGGTCTCCTATTTATTCATAGTATACTATTATATAATATAGTATTATTATATTATATATTAACATTATCATATAATATTATACAGTAATATTCATATTATACTATGAATGGATTTTTTTTAATGTATCACCATAATACCTCTTCGGGTATTATAGATAGGTCACTAGCTTGTAATTCCCAAGTACTTTTGTATGTGCCTTTTACAAATTGATACGAAGGAGTCTTTTCTAGCCATCTAAAATTCGACTACTCTCCCATAAGTGCTTATCTATAAAATAGTAATGGCTGTGAAAGTTCATCTTCCAGTTCTTTAGCACTCTCAAGTGGATGGTTTTTCAACTGACCTACAACCATTAAGCTTGCTTAAGTAGTCCCCAACTATTTGGTCTCTGTTTGAATTGCCATTGCTGTGCATTCACCAGTTTGAAAAAATTACCACATGTGAATAGAATTAAGCTTAGCAAGGAAGACTGCCTTGTAGTACAATCAAGGTGGAAATAACTATTTTATATATGCAAGTTCAATGATAAATGATACATAGAAGAAAAACATGGTAATAAATAAATGTAATCTGAATACAAGAAATACATATATCTATTTTGTGCCTAACAGTGTCTGTGACAGTGACATAGAGTCTGCCACTGAAAAGCAAGGCCCAGATTTAGGGCCACTATTTAGGGCAAGGTCTTGGAAATTGGAAAGAGTTAAAGGGAAAGAACATAAAATAGTTATTATTTAAAAATACTGACTTTAAATAAACCTTAAGATATGTGAACTATTAGGACTTTAGAGAAGATTCAGTTTATGATGAAGGAACAGCCTTTAAAGAACTCTTTTAATGTCCTTGTGACCTCCTAGAAGACAATGGGCTTTGGAGACAGTGAACCTCTTTAAAATAGCAGTTCTGCACTTATTAGCTGTGTGATCCTGTGTGTATTTCCAAGTCTTTAAGATTCTTCATTAATAAAATGAGAAAAAAAAATTGTATATATGTGTATATATATGTGTGTGTATATATACATATATGTGTGTATATGTGTGTATATGTGTGTATATATGCATATATGTATACGTGTGTGTGTATATATACATATATAGAGAGACTCCTGTAAAAAAAATGTAAATTACTTTATATACTGCCTAGCACATGATGCATTCCATTAATTGATAGCTAATGGTATTAAATAACAATAATTAATTGAGAGCTATTTCTACAGAATATATTAACTGGTTGCATTCTTCTAATTACTTAAACAATTAATTTACTCAAACTGGGCTTCTAGCACTTTTACTTTTTTATGACTCTCTATTGGTGTAGAAATGGAAACAAAAATAAAAGACAATGATACTCTGACCATTCACCATTCAATGACTGAAAATTGAGAGCCTGACTCTCATTAAATATTTTGTAGATGTTTGCAGAATTAAAAAGGAGAGAATTGGCTGGGTGCAGTGGCTCATGGCTGTAATCTCAGCACTTTGGGAGGCTGAGGCAGGAGGATCATGAGGTCAGGAGATAGAGACCATCCTGGCTAACATAGTAAAACCCTATCCCTACTGGAAAAAAAAAAAATACAAAAAATTAGCCGAGTGTGGTGGCGGGCACTTGTAGTCCCAGCTACTCGGGAGGCTGAGGCAGGAGAATGGTGTGAACCCGGGAGGCAGAGCTTGCAGTGAACTGAGATCACGCCACTGCACTCCAGCCTGGGCGACAGAGCTATACTCTATCTCAAAATAATAATAATAGAATTATATGATTTGCCTGATCTAAGATAGATGAATTTAAGGAATAATTTGATATTGAGAGTTTTAATTCATTACTACCTAGTTGTTGTGGGTTGTTTTGAGTTATTACCCCACATTAATCATTTGTCATTTTGTTTTGTTAAAATGAGAACACTTTTTCTGTATATGTTTCATTAAAAAAAGGCAAGGGAACCACATATCTCCATTGAGTTCATTCTCAGTCTATCCATTATTTTACATAACAGATAGATGAAGGAAATATTTTTAAAATATTTGTCTTTACAATTATAGTAATGAGAATAGATAACAGTGATTGTATGGATGATGGAGACCTTTCTTTACGTGTAGAATTGCTTGGGCACAGCACAGTCCACATTAGAAGGTTTCTTTTCTCCCCAATCAATCTCTTCCTCCCTCCCTCATTCCCTTGTGCCCTCCCCTTGCCTCTTTTCTCCCTGCCTTTCTCCCTACCTCTTCAACTGAATTGGTAATGTGATAAGAGCAGAAATGATAACTGGCTTTTAGGTTCACTTTTATATAAATTCTAAGTGTCACCTATTTCTATATCTTAATTATTGTATAAAATGCTATCCAGTTTTTGTGAACATTTCAAGATAATAAGTGCAAAGTACCTTGGACATAGCAGATAGTCATTTAATATTTCCTCTTTTTTCTTTACTTTGGATGAATGTTACCAGATAGTAATAACATTTTACGTTCTTCAGGAAAACAGCAAGGCCTATGCAGTTATGTGAAAGATAAGAGAATATACCTGTAATAAGAGTATTTTCTAATAACATTAACCTTTTATATTTAATATTATTCTGAATGTATTCTAAACCGAAAGAAAAAAAAAATCCATCAAGTAATCTTGAAAAGAAGCAACTAATATAATCTATTTCTGACACTTATCCTATTCAATTTTATCAACACTTGCATACCACCAGACTAAAAGAAAATTCATGTAATTATTCTTTTGACATTTATTGAGAACATACTACACGCCAGGCATTGTTGAAAGTGCTTAAGAAATATGAGTTGACAAAGGAAACCTGCACTCAAGAATCATAGTCAGGCAGAAAAAGTTATCTTTTGACATTCTGGGGCATGCTCCCTTCCATAATTAGTGTTTGTTGGCTTCCTTTTGAAGTTTCACGTATCAGAATTATACTCTGTAGAAGCTTGTTTAATTTAATGTTAGAAATAAAAAGAAAACCAGACTGGACTAGGAAAGGTCAATGCCAGTTTTATTGTCCTACCTACACTCCGGTTGCTCAGGGGAATTTAATTTGCCTATTTCATAATGCCTCTTTCTTGCAACTGCCTTCAGCTATTACATTTTCAATCAGCTTACTTCTACCCTGCAGAAGCAGTCTGGAAGAGGTTGCCTCAAAGTTGGTTTTTCTATTGTATGTATTAGAATGCTGTCAGTAACTTATTATAGGATCTTATTGGATGGTTTTGTCCAGCTGTATCACCTTCCCAGCAGAGGTACAGATAATAAAAATCTATATGGCTAGGACCTTGGATTTGGGTAGTTCAATTAGTTGTTCGGGAAGTCTATCAAAAATGTGACTCCAGGTCCCTGAACTCCAGTATTCTCATTATTAGAGTGAAACGTTAGTGACAAATGAGGTATGATGGTCTAGACACCTCATCAGCCTGCTGGCTTGCAGCCCGAAGTAAAGGCACAGTTCTAAAAACATCAAGGCCTTGATGGGTTCTGAACATGTGATTCCAGATGAAAACCTAAGAAAAATGGGGGAGCATCTTACATTTTAAGACAATAATAAACTCTCATCAGCCTCTGAAATTCTACAGTCAGAGTCAAAGCTACGTATGCGCTTCAAATGTGGAAAGATGTTATAGTTCAAAATGAGATTTCTTATTGGCTGTAGTTGTATCAGGGTTATTCTAAGAAAAGACTGTCAACAGTTTAATGATAGTAGAAAAGCTCACCTATTTTTTAAATTTTTTATTTAAACAGTGATTAATAAATACTGATGTTTGTTATTTTAATAAATGTGTGTATGGAGACGTATCAAGTAAAGTTTGTACTAATCCATATGAAATCCATATGGATATCCATATCCAAATATATGAGTCACATATATATTAGTCACATATATATTATCCACATATGTATGGGTAACCACTCAAATAGTGGTTATCCATGGGAATGATGCTGTCCTCTAGGGGTATTTTGGTTATATGTAGGGTAAATTTTGATTATCACAATGTGGAGGGTGCTATTAGTGTTTAGTGGGCAGAGATAGTAGAATACATGCAAAATAAAGAATTGTTCTGCCTCCAAGAAAAATTCCTGTTTCAGAGCTCAATAGGGAAACCTATCTGATTATCAGAACCTAGACCCAAATTCTATCTTACATGTAAACCTGGCATACATTTGGTGTGTTTTAAATACAGTTTAAATTCTCTATAATTACAACCACTGTCTAAAGTGAAATAAAATGATGCTTTATTTTGTCTGAAAGTTTGCCAACAGCATTTTACCATTTAAAGAATCATATTACTAATTCCAGTCATCATTTTTAGTCACCAGTTCAACATACTATATCATTTTTATAGCCATCACATTCATGGTGATTATACATTTACAAACATATGACCGCTTAATTTTACACAGAATTGAAAATCTAAATACTTATGCTAAAATTACTTTCCTCTTAATTATTCTGTATATGTTAGATAGGGAGTTATATTGTTTTTTAAAAAAATCAGCTAAGTTACATGTCTATAAATTGAATCTCAACTAGTAAAAGGGAAATAAAAAGTACATTATAAAAAGAATCTGAGTCTTCTGAAATTTGAAATTATTGATTTACATATATGGGAAGTCTGGCTGGTTAACTATATAGTCAAGCACAAATGCTGTATCCAAACTGTGGGCACATTTCTTTGGTAGAAATATATAGATTCTGAAAACACTTTTGGCAAATTCAAACCTATAAATGGATAGCAAAATTTTGACATAAAGATCTGAAAATAAATTCTAAAGTTGGCATAATAGATTCTCTTCAAGCAGTTCAAATACAAATATATCAAATGCCTCATTATGCAAGACACCTTGATAAATGCTTGGATGACAAAGACATATATGAAACAATTCACTCCTCTAGAGAGTTGATATTGTAGTGGGAGAGACAGAAAAATATCTAAAGAATGCTAATGCAATGTTAATGTGGAAAGATTTATTTTATACAGTTCTATATAAGAATGAAAGAGGCATTTGAGAGGAAGCCTGGTATGAGATGTAGTTTTTAAGCTATGCTATGGCGTATGTTGTAGAGTGCCTAAAATATTGTGCTAAAATAACATTGCAAGGAGAGAGACAAAAATAAAATGCTACTTAAAACAAGCAAATAACAGCAAGAAAACTTTTCTCAGATGGTTCTGTGCTTGAAGGAAGTTTGACTGTGTTGTAATAGAAAACATTTGATGGTCCCTGATGGGTTTCTTGGAAGAATAGAGTGAATTCTGTGAGAGAGAGAAAATCAGAATTATTCTGCATCATTAAAAACAAACAAGCAAATGTAATTTGGAGTTCCAAGGGAATTCCTAGAGAGAAGGAATGAGGGAATGAGAACCAGTGGGGGAAGGTAGGTCGATGTGATCTTGGTTTTGGCAATGGTGAGAGACAGAGAAGGCTATGGAAATAAAACAGAGGACATTTAAGAGATTATGGAATTGGAAAGAAATGTGCCCATGAAAATGTAATATTCTAGGAGTCCACATAATCCAGGGAAGCACTGGACTTCCCACAGTTTAAGCGAAGGGAATGAAGGCACTTTTACTTACATTTTAAAGGAAAGAGTAATTGCAAAGGTGGAGAATTAAAAATATCCAGCAAGTCAGAATAGTTATTACCTTGCAAACTCCAAACCAATTCAAGTTTCTCCCATCAATCAGTCACAGACTAATGCTTTCTAAAAATAAAAAAAAATCATGTACCTCGGTGTCACAGCAATGCAACTGCGTCAATTTCTGTAGTTATCTCCTGTGGGATGGTAGTGCTGTATTTACAGACCAGTACTGATTCATGAGTTAAGGTTTTGGTAGCACTGCTCTGGAATTGGGCACCATGGGTTTGTATCTTAACTCCCACACATTACTGTGGACCTGTGAAAGATACTTAACCTCTCTGTCACTCATTTATCTCATTTGCAATAAAAATTGTATCTTTTTTTTTTGGAAATTTGACAGATTATCACCATATTGGTTCTTCATTTTTATTTAGTAACAAAATTTCTGATTTTCAGTTGAATACTTGGAATAAACTTTACTTTTCTCAGACATGTTTGTAGTGAATGTCTTTTAAGAGGACCAGCCTGACTAACATGGTGAAATCCCGTTTCTACTACACACAAAAAAGTAGCCAGGCTTGGTGGTGCATGCCTGTAATCATAGCTACTTGGTAGGCTGACACAGGAGAATTGCTTGAATCCAGGAGGCGGAGGTTGCAGTGAGCTGAGATCACACCATTGCACTCTAGCCTCGGCAACAAGAGTGAAACTCCATCTCTAAATAAATAAATATAAATAGGGAGGAAATATTTTATGTATCTGAATTGTGCCCTCCAAGATAGAATGTGATATTTGGTGCTTCTTGGGCCCGGAGATAGAACTCACACGCTGAGGGTTGGTGGATCAGCAAAACAGAAGGGGCTTGAGTCCTGTACATCATGGGCCATTATACCAGCCCTGGGGGGTCCACCTTTACGTTCCTTATAAGCTAGAGAAAAACCAACTTATATTTTATTTATATTATTTTGGATTTTCTCTCACATACAGAATAAGCAAGGCCCAACTTATCAATGAATAAATTAGAAAAGATGTGTAAACCAATACTTGACTCATTGAAGGCATTCACTAAAATTTCATAGTAATTATTAAATAAGTACATTGAAAAAGTCATCTATTTGTTAAGTAAATAATAACAACCTTCTGCATGCCACTGTACTTTGTACTGGTGATACGAAGATGATTAAGATAAATCACCTTCATATAAAAAGTTCTTGTCTCGAAGTTATAGTGTAATGATAGATTTTTCCCAGTTTGTTGCAATTTTATTTATTTATTTATTTTTTTGAGATGGAGTCTCGCTCTGTCGCCCAGGCTGGAGTGCAGTGGCCGGATCTCAGCTCACTGCAAGCTCCGCCTCCCGGGTTCACGCCATTCTCCTGCCTCAGCCTCCTGAGTAGCTGGGACTACAGGCGCCCGCCACCGCGCCCGGCTAATTTTTTTGTATTTTTAGTAGAGACAGGGTTTCACCGTGGTCTCAATCTCCTGACCTTGTGATCCGCCCGCCTTGGCCTCCCAAAGTGCTGGGATTACAGGCGTGAGCCACCGCTCCCAGCTGTTGCAATTTTTCAAATGATCTAGATGATCTAGGAAGTGGAGAGTTAAGAGGAAAACTGGGAAAGTTTGTGTCTGGCAAGTAATGTCCTTACAGAAATTTGCCATTGTGAGGTTTCACAAAAGAGTGCAGAAAAAAAAAAAAATATATATATATA
>NW_016823359.1:62440-71485 GCF_001698545.2 Rhinopithecus bieti | reverse complement strand
GATGCCATTTTGTCTGACTGTAGAGTGATAATCAGGTTAGAGTGAACCTGATCTAATGTTACAAAGATCAAATATATTTCCTTTCTCAGGGGATTCAGAGTTGGATCAAGACTAGAAATGTACCTGTTAGATTTCTTAACGCCTATTCTCAAACATCTGAGCAAAATTTAAGGTCTCCAAAAAGTACTATTATTTTGAAAGAATTTTCAGTATACGTAACAGGCTGTCTTTTCCAACTGCAGTTTGGAAAATACAAAATTTGATTATCTAAAATTTGAAAGTAAATTAATTTCAATTTAAATTGCACTAATATTTTTATATGTTTGACATACGGTTTATACTACTTATTATTAGTTTTAAATGAGCATCATTACTTTCATTAAAATTTGCCTTTGATAGGCAAACAAAGTTATTTTCTTGATGCCATACCAATTACCAAGTGTCTATTGTTTTGATAGATTTCCATCCACTTGAATGTGCGACCGATGTGGGCAAAAAGTTTTTTGTATGTTACTTAATATTTTATTTGTAATTGCTAAAACAGTTATAAGAAAATAGTAAGTACTAAATAAACAATTTTTAGATAAGTGAAATTAATTAAAATCTTGAATCTTATTTTGACTATTCATAGCTTGTGGGTGCATTCAAAGATAACCAAAGTCTTATAATTCATTTAGCAGCTTGAGTTAAAAGCAGTGGCTCCATCAGGTACATTTTCCAATGTGCTATGTATGTAATTTTTCTTCTGTCGTATAAACTAAAAGCAAACATAAGAAGAACGCTCTCTACTTTTGCCAGGCCCTCTTTTAGCTTTTGTGCTATGTCCTCGTGATGACCACACTTGAAACCTCTGGGCTGCTGTACTTCTGTGCTGTCCTTATTGAGTTAATGGCGTTCGTATGTTTGAAGCCAATGTTTTATTATTCTTTATTTTCTTGACACACCCTTGATATCTTTTGTTCTTCTAGAGTCACATTCCAAGGGTACCTCTAGGTTTTCAATATGATATTCATCTGAGAAGACAGAAAGCATACAGACTATATGTAAATAAGGGTAAGATTATTATGGGCATATTTACTCTCACGCCCAAACACAATAATTTGTAAACTTCCATAATAAACTTATATTACTAGTAATAAGAAATTGTGTGTAACTTAAATAACTATAATAAAAAAACTAGCATTTAGATTCAGTGTTTTTTTTAATTATTAATCTAAAGTATTAAGGATAAAGAATAAACCTTATAGGACTGATTATTATTTATTATTTATAAATCTTATCTATACATTTTAATTTTCCCTGGAGGTTAAAAAATCAGAATACTAGTTAGTGGTAATCCCACTATTAAAGTATTTAACTATTTCTAAGTTAATATAACTTATACTTTGTACTATTTTTAAAAATGCTATTTGGGGTTGATTTCATAGATACAAATTATTCCAAAAGTAAAATTTTAAAATGAAGAATGTATTCAGGCCCTTTAGATACATGCTAATGGCAATTCATTCATTACTGCTTATTAAAGTAAGCCTGCTAAGCAAACCTACCTTATTAGTTGAATGTGTTTTAACTGGTTGCTCTCCACAGAGTTTCATAGGCTGAAATCAACATTTCATCTCACCGCAGTCTGACCTGGGGGCTTGACTAAGAAAATATTTACTTCTAAGCTCCTTTAGGACATTAGCAGAATCTGTTTCTTTGTGATAGTAGGACTGAAGTCACCAATTTTTTGTTGGTTGTCAGCCAAGAGCTACTATCTTCTTCTTAAGGCCACTCTCAAGCTTTGCCTTGTGGTCCCGTCCATTTCTGCAGTAGAGTAACTCTTTCCTCAAATCCTTCTCACATTTCAAATATCTGTATTCTGCTACCAGCTAGAGAAAACTCCGCTTTTAAAGAGTTCATGTGAGCCTGGTGTGGTGACTCATGCTTGTAATCCAAGTGCTTTGGGAAGTCAAGACAGGAGCCCAGGTGTTTGAGAACAGCCTAAGCAGCATAGCAAAACTCTGTCTTTACAAAAAATATAAAAATTAGCCAGGCCTGGTGGCAGACACCTGTAGTCTCAGCTACTCAGGAGGCTTAGGCAGGAGGATCACTTGAACCCAGAAAGTTGAGGCTGCAGTAAACTATGATCCTGCAACTGCACTCCAGTTTGGGTGACAGAGAGAAACCCTGTCCCTGAAAAAATAAAAATTAAATAAAGAGTTCATGTGGTTTTGTTACGTCAGTCCAGATGATCTCTTTATCTTAAGTTCGACTGATTCGAAGTCCATCTGCAAACACTCTTTTGTCTTATAAAGTAACATAGTTATAGAAGTAACATTGAGAGGACAGTGGTCATGGTGGCCATATTAGAATTTAGCCTACAATACTAATCTGATCAATATGAAAAATTCATAAAGTATATAAAAGAATTTCTCTAAACAAATTGTATTTTAAAATTCCTTTCTTTTGAATATGTTAAAATAATGAGTTATTTATATTGCTAATTGGTATATGTATTTTGTATTTAGAATCGGTTAATTTTGTGTTCATCTTTGAAGGTATTTCTTTCATTTAGCTATGTTCTGCATTATTATTTTAATATTGAGGTATTTATACTTTAGTAAAACATTTTTTAAAAAATTAGTTTTATTTTTCCAGTAAATGAATTAAACTGGGATGCTGTGTTGGTATTATTATTTCTAAGAGTTTGCACTTTTACCAGTTGATGCCATAGCAACACTCCAAGTGGATATTTATTATCCTGTATATTAACAAGTATGATTTTGTAATTATAGCCAAATTCCAGTAGATTAGCATTCCCCTACTTCCATATATAGTATATAGAATATTAAATCTTGAAATATACTTATGGCTATATTAGGAAGAATGGGTGTTTATTTACCAATAAATCTTTCAAATAATACATTACAGAACTTGCTAATATTGCCATAGTTTGCAGGATTCTCTTATTTAACATGTTAATATGTTAAAGGAAATATACAAATGTCATAATGGATTGAATTTAGGTAATCATTAATATTTCTGTGTTTGTTATACATTTATTTAGGTAAATGCATAAAAATATATTATTTCATTTCACATGAATGATCATCAATTATTCCCTTTGAATATTAAAAATAAATTTTAATGTTTGAGATCTAACTACTGTATGTAACTCAGGGGTAACTCAGGGATAGAGGAATGTTGAAAGTTCAAACCCAGAGTCAAATTATTGATGATATTTTGGATTTGTATTTGACTTGACTTTTTCTAACAAGATTGGTTAGCATTTTCACATCTTTCTTTTGTGTATTTTTTAACACATACAATGACAAAATAAGAGCTAAAATATTCTAACTTACCAGAATATAGTAAACTTATGTTAGTTATAGGAAAAAATAATAAGAGAATGGCAAATATTTCAGTACTTATATAGACTTGTTCTCTCTCTGAGTGGGCTATATAACCAAGAATAAAATTTTTAAAAAATTAACATAGACATATGTATATATATATATATATACACACACACACATACACACAGAGAGAGAGAGAGAGATTACCAAAATTAGATCTTGGATAGTGTATTAGTCTGTTTTCATGCTGCTGATAAAAACACACTTGAGATTGGGCAATTTGCAAAAGAAAGAGTTTTAATGGACCCACAGTTCCATGTGGCTAAGGAGGCCTCACAATTACAGCAGAAGGTAAAAGGCACATTTCACATGAAGGCAGACAAGTGAAGAGAGTTTGTGTGAAAAACTCCCCTTTTATAAAACTATCAGATCTCGTGAGACTTATTCACTATCACGAAATTAGCACAGGAAAGACCTGCCCCCATGATTAAATTACCTCCCACCAGGTCCCTCCCACAACACATAGGACTTATGGGAGTTAAAATTCAAGTTGAGATTTGGGTGGGGACACAGCCAAACCATATCATTCTACCCCTTGCCCCTCCCAAATCTCATGTCCTCACATTTCAAAACCAACGATGCCTTCCCAACAGTCCCCCAAAGTCTTAAATCATTATAGTATTAACTCAAAAGTCCACAGTCCAACATCTCATCTGAGACAAAGCAAGTCCCTTCCACCTATGAGCCTGTAATATCAAAAGCAAATTAGTTACTTCTTACACACAATGGAGGTACAGGCATTGGGTAAATACAGCCATTCCAAATGGGAGAAATGGGCTAAAACAAAGGGGCCACAGGCCTCATGTAAGTCCAAAATCCAGTGGGGCAGTCAACTTTCAAAGCTCCCAAATTATCTCCTTTGACTCCGTGTCTCACATCCAGGTCACCCTGATGCAAGAAGTGGGGTCCCATGGTCTTGGGAACCTCCACTTCTGTGGCTTCACAGGGTACAGCCTTCCTCTCAGGTGCTTTCATGGGCTGGCATTTAGTGTCTGTGACTTTTCCAGGCACATTGTACAAGCTGTCAGTGGATCTACCATTCTGGGGTCTGGAGAATGGTGGCCCTCTTCTCACAGCTCTATTAGGCAGTACCCCAATGGGGACTCTGTGTCGGGGCTTCAAACCCACATTTCCCTTCCCCACTGCCCTAGTAGAAGTTTTCCATGAGAGCCTCATGCCTGCTGTAAACTTCTGTGTGGACATCTGGCATTTCCATACATCCTCTGAAATCTAGGCAAAGGTTCCCAAACCTCTGTTTTTGACTTCTATGTACCTGCAGGCTCAATGCCACATGGAAGCTGCCAAGGCTTGGTGCTTGCACCCTCTAAAGCCACAGCTTGAGGTGGACCTTGGTCTCTTTTAGTCACAGCTGGAGCAGTTAGGACGCAGGGCACCAAGTCCCTAGAGTGCACACAGCAGAGGGATCCTGGGCCGGGACCGAGAAACCATTTTTTTCTCCTAGCTCTCCCTGCCTGTGATGGGAGGAGCTGCTGCAAAGGTCTCTGACATGCCCTGGATACATTTTTCCCATTGTCTTGGCGAGTAACATTTGGCTTCTAATTACTTATGTGCATATGTGTAGCCAACTTGAATTTCTCCTCAGAAAATGGGATTTTCTTTTCTATCATATTGTCAGGTTGCAAATTTTCCAAACTTTTATGCTTTGTTTCCCTTATGACATTGAAAGTCTTTAACAGCACCCAAGACACCTCTTTAATGCTTTGCTGCTTAGAAATTTCTTCTACCAGATACCCTAAATCATCTCTCTCAAAGTTCCACACATTTCTAAGACAGGGGAAAATGCCACCAGTCTTTTGATAAAACATAACAAAAGCCATCTTTTCTCCAGTTTCTAACAAGTTCCTCATGTCTATTTCAGACCACCTTAGCCTGGATTTCATTGCCCATATCATTATCAGCATTTTGGTCAAAGCCATTCAACACGTCTTTAGGGAATTCCAAACACTCCCACATTTTCCTGTCTTCCTCTGAGCCCTCCAAACTGTTCCAACTTCTGCCTGTCACCCAGTTCCAAAGTTGTTTCCACATTTTCAGGTATCTTTTCAGCAGCACCCCACCCCTACTATCAATTTACTGTATGATTCCTTTTTACACTGCTGATGAAGACATATCCAAGACTGGGCAATTTACAAAAGAAAGAGGTTTAATGGACTTACAGTTCCACATGGCTGAGGAGGCCTTACGATCATAGTGGAAGATGAAAGGTACATCTCACATGGTGGCAGACGAGTGAAGAGAGCTTGTGTAGGGAAACTCCCCTTTTATGAAACCATGAGATCTCCTGAGACTTACTATCACAAGAATAGCATGGAAAAGAACTGGCCCAATGATTCACATACATATCACTAGGTCCCTCCCATAACATGTGAGAATTGTGGAAGTAAGATGAGGTTTGTGTGGGGACACAGCCAAACCATATTAGATAGCTACTAAAATATCAGTAAGTTGAATTTTAACTATAATCAAACAGTTGACTTTTATCAGCCTGTATTAATATAAGGAGTGGATATTGAGAAAGAAATGCATTTGTGAGGAAACTGCTATAGAATGAAAAAATTTAATGGTTTTCTGCTTGAGATGTTTTCTGTCATTAGACATCTAAGCAAAATCTAATGAATCCTTTATAAAAATCTCTAACCATTTATTCCCTATTAATGTGGCAAACACATGTAAATGACATAGTCATTAGCATGGATGAGTAGGTCATAACTCTGCATTTTCACATTACTGGGCTGAGTCGCATTTGAATTCACTAAATGAATACAACACATTTTCTTTCACGAGTCAAAATTCCAGTAATAGATTTTAAGATTGTTTCATGAAAATTAGAGCCTTCCATTGCTTTCTTCTATCTTGCCCTTTGACTTTCTACAAAGACTTTCATTCTTTTAGCCAATTTCGTCAGAAAAAAGAACAAGACAGAGGAAGTTTTGAGCTTTGATATGCTCGTGATATCATTAGCAGGAATACTGTGCATTAATCCAAAGTTTCCTGGCCCTGTAGTGGTCATGTCCCTTGCCTTAAAAGACTTTGAGATGTTGTAATTATGAATTAAGGCATTCAATAGTAAATTTGAATAGCATGTTGTAAAGGAAAAGTGAAGGCTTTGGTAATATAAGACCCACACTTCCCCTAATCTCTTGTTATTCAATGAAGAATGATCATTTTGATGGTCTTTTATTTCTACACTCTAATATAAATGAGGGCGTGTTCAGCTGTCTGTGTTTTATGTACTCTTTCCCACAGCACTGGAACCCTTCCATGTTATCTGACATTACAGCATCACACAGGGAGCTGCCTTAGTGGTTTGCTTTCATGAGAACATCCTATTATACACTTTCAGTCAGTTCATCCATGATTGCCTGGGAGAAAATCATTTGTGTTGTTCAAATGTATTCACTTAAATATTTAAAGTCTGGGAGTCCTGGAGATTTTCATTGAGGAAAATACTTTTACATCTTGTGTTATATTTTGATTTTCAGTTCTGACCTGATATCAGCAAAGTAATCTAAATATCTCCAGAGCAAAAGTGAAAGTGAAGAGATGACAAGAATCATAAATATTTTACTATTTCTATAGTAAATAGCTCCATGACTTAGTTCCTAAATTCAAAACTCCTCAAGGGATACTGCCCCATTGTGGCATTAGTAGCCAGCACAATGTCTGGAGTGCAGTGACCACTTAAACAGTTGTTGAATGCATGGCAATGTGAATGAGGGGAGGGTAAAGAGAAGCAGAGGCAGAACAACAACCTATCTCCCATCTTCTTTATGGACATTTGAAAATGCCCTAAGAAAATCTTAACATACTTTTCTGTCCTGAGACTGTCATAAGGCAATACTTCCAAGCTATGTGTAAAGCCAGAATGAAAACAGCCTCTTCATGCTCCCAGGGGCCACTTGTATTTCAAAGGCAAGAATAAGCCTAAATAGCCCGAAATTCTTGGTAATACAGCCAAAGAAATGTTAAGCAATAATGACAGAAAATAAATTATCTTACATTCTACAGGTAGGTTTGTAGAGTACAACAGGCTGACAAGTGCCTGTCAAGAAAATGTTTGATGAGCTATAAAGCATATTTAATATACTAACCCATTTAATTAAAGCACCATATGGATGCTGATGATTTATTTAACTTTGTTCAGTTAATATATGTTAAAGTCAACACGGTATGTCTACATATAAAATAAATGAAGCACACATTTTTGAGTAATGTAATAAATGTATTTTGGGTCAAATGTGTTCATTTAAAGTCATAGATGTAACTGCACTAAAATGAGTATGCAGTTGTCATAAGAACAAAATACATTTGCTTGTTCAGTGAATTGAACTACAAGAAAATAATGTTTTATTGAATAACCACTAACTAAAACAAAGTGACTTCTAATATTGCACAATTCATTCATTCACATACTTCCAGAGTGTTGCTGCCATGCTCCAGAATTACACTTGTTTTCCAAAAAGCAAAATATCGCAATGTTTCTGTGTGACAAATGATAATTTACAAAACAGTAAATACAATGAATGATTGTTTTAACATTAAAATTTTTAAAGAGTAATATATAAGAGGATCCCATTTCTCCTACCAAATTAGTAATAGTATATTTACTAAATTTATATGCTTGTTTAAAAATATATATTATTCATTTGTAGAAAACTTATGAGAAAATTTGTTACAGTATACATGGCAGTATAAATTGAAAAGATATTAATCACACGTGTAACCAGCCTTAAATTTGCCCGCAAATACAGCCTCGTAAGGTAAATTTTGAGACTATTTTGCAAGAAAATATTCCCCAAATCAGAAAAAAATACATAGTTTAGATAACTCTATAGTAGCAAATGTGAAGAAACCTAGGAAAAAGCTGAGAAATGACCTAAATATCCAAAAATATTGGAAAATGTGGAGAAATTGCGAACTGTGTACTTGTTTACATAGTATTCTCCCAGTAAAAGGGTAATTGTGAAAATATAGAAAACTCCTTTTGTTTCAGTTGTAAATTTAAAAAGATACAAAATTTTAAATATAGTTTATAGATACACACATTTGTTATAAAATATATATTTTAAAAAATTTTCAGGCCAGGAATGGTGGCTAATGCCTGTAATCCCAATTTGAGAGGCTGAGGTAAGAGGATTATTTGAGACCAGAAGCTCAAGACCAGCTTGGGCAACATAGTGAGACCCCATCTCTGCATTTAAAAAAAAAAAACAACAGCTAGACATGATGTTGCATGCCTGTAGCCATAGCTGATCAGGAGGCTCAGGCAGGAAGATTGCTTGAACCCAGGTGATTGAGACTGCACTAAGCCATGATGGCACCACTGCCCTCCAGCCTACGCAACAGAGTAAGACCCTGTCCAAAACTATAAAAAATTAAAAAAAATCTAAAATGCTCTTAAGTGATAATATTAAATAGTGGAAGCAGGAATAATTTTTTACTATCTTTATTATTTATTATCGTCTGAACTTAAAAGAATTTTTATTAAAGATTAAAATCTACAAAACATAAACAATTTATTGTAATCTTACTTTTTTAATCTCTTTCACTTAGGATAAATTTGTGACCCAGTTTCTTGATGGAAATATTATCAAAAGACAGATCCTTTTTTTTTTTTTTTTTTTTT
>NW_016823359.1:0-61005 GCF_001698545.2 Rhinopithecus bieti | reverse complement strand
AATAAATAAATAAATAAATAAATAATAAAAAAGCTCTTTTTCTGTAATTAAATGTATTGATTTGTCTATACCACGTGATTATTAACAAAAAATACATATGGAAAATATGTAATATGTACTTTTTTTTCAGAACCATCTTCTGAGTACAAACCATCATTATTCAAAAATTGATGATGGCAACTCCGCTCTGGGTATATACCCATAAACATTGGCAGCAGGGACTTGAACAGATATTTGTACACTTGTATTCATAGCAGCATTATTTACAATAGGCAAAACATGGAAATAGCCCAAATGTTAATTGACACAAAAATGGACAAATAAAATGTGGTATAAATACAATGGAATATTCTTGAGCCTTAAAAAGGAAGAACATTCTGACACATCATACTACAGTATAAATGAACCTTAAAGTTGTTATGCTAAGTGAAATAATCCAGTGACAAAAGGACAAATATGTATGAGTCTATTATACGAGACACCTAGAGTAGTCAAATTTATAGAAACACAAGGTAAAATGGTGGTTGCCAAGGGTTCAGGGTGGGACAAATGGGAAGTTAGTGTTCAATTGACAGAGAATCTCAGTTTGGAAAGATGAAGCAATAAGCTCTGGAGAAAGATGCTGATAATGGTTGTGTAAAAATGTGAATATACTTAATGTCACTAAGCTGTACAACTAAAGTGGTTAAAATGGAAAATTTTATGTATATTTTATTTTACCACAATAAAATAAAATTTGGTGAAAACATCAATGTGATTAGTACATGAATCCAAGTAAATCATTAGTGGCATTAACTACATGAAATTTCAGTTTTCTGAATTTATTCTCTAAATTTGTTGTAATATATAAATAAAAGCATAGTGAAAATAGGGAAATAATATATTATTTTAAATAAGCAATAACTGACATTTAGCAAATACTACTAGAAAGTATCATAAGATAGCAAGAGAAAAGTACTAAAAAGAAAGCACTTTCCAAACCATCTAAATCAATTTTATAAAGAATATACAGAATTATAGCATTGTAAAATGCCAATAAAAAGATCTCGTCCTATTGAAAATTACACTATGTCCTCTGTAAGAATACCCTTTTCTGTAAACATTTTATTCCTGCATCTTCTTTTCTTAAAATAAACTGTTGGAAATTTTCAAAAGGTACATCTTTGTGGAAGTAGAAAAATTAAGCTTTAACATCAAGAGCAGAAAGACTGAAGAACCGGATGACATTTATGCCCTAAACTGTATGGTAAACATATTTGATGTCACAAGTCATCTTTCTTCCTAAAAGGGAATAAACATATGATTGATCAGCAGAACAGAGTCAAGAATTTGAAGGTCTAATACAAACTGAGTTGCATCCTTGTGTCTCTATCATCTGCAGGTCAGAACCTAAGAAAATTATTTAAACCTGAGAGGACTCCCAGAATGAAAGATGGTAGCCTGAGGGATAAAAAGATTCATAGAGATGCTCAGCAACCAATATGGTTTCTGGACAGTAGACTGGCAGTGGCTAAATCTGATGTAGTGTAGTCTGTGAGAGACATCAGAGGGGGACTTTGGTGGATGAGTAGAAGCTGGTAGTGAATGAAGAAGGCATCTCTGGATTTGGGAAGAATGTCACTGAAAGCATAGATACTGATGGCCAGCCATCATGGAGTGTATGCTACAAACACTTTAGAAGAGTATGAAGCAAGGAGAAAAGCTCATACTGGAACATGAGGCAGCACCAATCATTTCAGCAGAGCCCAAAGAAAAGCAGAGTAGGAGTCTTACCTCATGTTCTTTCTCTGAACCAAGAAAATGTGAAAATGCCCTAGAATTTATCTTACTCCTGAGAATGAGGAAAAGGGGAACAGGGGTGGGATGGCAATCCAGAATATAACTGAACATTTAACGAAAAGAAACTACTGTGTACCGGAGGTAATTAAAGAAACATGACTTGACAAGAGGAAAGAGAAAAAGAGGAATATTAACTAAGTGTGGACCAGTGAACAAGAAATAAGAAAAGTTTCAATTTAGTATACCAGAGACTTATGACTGTTTACATATGAAATCTGCTATACCCATCTGGGAACCATTCCTTTGGATGATGCCAAGTGACTCTATTAATTTGGAAGAATAACACCCTAGAATTTAGTGTCTGTTGGGGTTAGAGAAGTGGAATGATTTGCTCAAAGATACATGATAAGATAACATAGAGAAAAGTCCCTAGCTTCCAGATTCAATGCCCTGTCCCAATTTTAACATAATGACCTCTTGATGATTATGATTAGTTCTTATTGAACATTTATAATGAAAATATAAGAACAGAAAAGGATCTCAAACTTCAGACTATACATTCAAATCCTAAATCTTTTGTGAATTATTAAAATAACTATTACAAACAATCATTAAAGATAAAGATGTTTGTTGCCCCAATGAGAAAGAGTTTCAGAAATATGTCAACTCCTAGCTCTGCATGTGTACTTTCTTTTTCAGGTTGATTTTGTAATATGAAGAATGGAGAAGGCCTTAGTGATTGAGCCCCAAATATCTTCCACTTTTTAAAACGTGAAACAAAAGAAAAGCTTAGTGGACACCCACATTGTTGTAATTATTTTAGAAACATGGCTTTTGTATGGTCAGAGTATTACATGGGTATTGATAAAATTGGAATGTAAGATGTTATATTAAAGTAGTGCTGATTTGAAGTGCTTTTACTTTCAGAAAACATTCAATAAATTACTTTGTGTAGTTTGTACCAGCCACACTTTAAGACGTTGGTAATGAATAGCTAATATGTGTCCATCTGTCAAACTGTTTGATGACAGTGTATGTTGTAAGGGTTGTGTGATGTATCAGCATTTGAACAAAAATAATGAAGAACAACAAAAAAGGTAGTTTTCTTTGAATCATTGCTTAAATATCTATCTTGTGCCTACAGCTCAGAAACTTGACAAAAATATGTGTTTTTTCATGAAACTTAAAATCACCATTCCTGTCTTTAATATCTAATCAATCTGTACTTTGAAGCATTTGGTAGTTACTTCTTTATTTTAAAAAGAATCATTAGCCTTTCAGAATTGCTGTTTCTTGCAGAATTACAGTCTATTATGATAAAATTGTTCACATAATGAAGAATGGTCAGGATGTAGCCACTTTCCCTGGTGCTGCTAATGTAAGAAATAGGAGAGATGGTTCAAAGCCTTCTACAGACTTTGATTTAGGACTAGTCCCTTAAAAATCATTATGATCTCATGCCTCTCACACTAAAATGAGGTAGACTACTTCTCTTCCTATTACCTCTTGTTTGTAAATTTGATTAAATGAGCATATTCAAAATAACTATTAAAATCATAATTATTCAAAATGATTTTTTTCATGTTATATGTTCATGGGGATTTTCTTTTTTCCACCGTGAATTAGATGTATTATTCCAAACTAAGCTCACCCCATTTTAGTCAGATAGCAAAAATCTTGATCAATGTACAGGAAGGTTTATCAATTAAAATTACTTTGACACCCTACTGGTGCATAGTACTATAAGACATTCTTTTTAAAGTAGTGTTACAAATCATGAGAAGATGGCCTCAAATGATATTCAAAAAGGTGGTACATTCTGCTGCCAATATAAGATAAATTCATGCAGTCATACAGTGTCTATGTGTTATGAGCAGCCTGGTCTAAGAATAAAATATTTCCATGCCACAAATTTATTTCACACCACATTCCCATCCTTCAGCCTCCAGTCCCCACTCCCCACTCCCCACTCACCACCATAATTAGAAGCATCACTGTTACAACTTTGCAGATCCTGAATACTCCTAGGTTGGCATACTGTGGCTCTGTCATGTTCATCTCACTCTTATTCTAGGACTGAGTGACATTTTAAAACTCGATTAAAAAAAAAAAAAGTTGTACTTGGAGCCTGAAATCAAAATCTATGCTCCTGAAATGCACAGGGGGACTAGATTTATGGCATCCACCACATGAACTTAACCAAATGGAAAATTGTATGACTATCGTACTTTTTCTGTACAAGTATTTCTTTAACTATAGTAATGTATTGTAATAGACAAAAACACACATGTGGTGTCTACTTCTACCACTATTAACTGTAACACCTTGAACAAGTTACTTAACCTCATGTGCCTCAATTTTCTTATTTCTAAAATAGGGATAATAATGATACCTGAAATCAAGGAATGCTGTGAAGAATACATAAACTTATATGCCCAAAGTATTTAGAATACTTAAAATAATAAGTACCATGGAAATATTAGCTCTCTTGATTCTAGAATGAAATTTTAAAATAAATTATAGAATTTGAAGAACAAAGTTTTAAATTCCAATTTGCTTTGTTAAAATTGCACATAACTCTATATATCCTAGGTAGACATGATTGACAGTAGCCAAGAGTGAACCACAACTATTACCAATGCTTATGAAGAATAAGGAGTTAGGGATCTGGGCCCGGTGGTTCGTGCCTGTAATCCCAGCATTTTGGGAGGCCAAGATGGGTGGATCACTTGAGGCCAGGAGTTCGAGACCACTCTGGGCAACATGGTGAAACCCCATCTCTACTAAAAATACAAAAATTAGCCCAGTGTGATCGCACATTCCTATAATCCCAGCTACTTGGGAGACTGAGGCACAAGAATCACTTGAATTGGGAGGTGGAGGGTGGTTGCAATGAACAGATTGCGCCACTGTACTCCAGCCTTGGTGACAGAGCAACACTGTCTCAGAATAAGGGAATAAGGAGTTAGAAGTCTAAGTAAGTTGGATAAATTGAATAGGAGAGTCCAACATCCTTATTATTTCAGTTTTCATAATGGGGCTATGGAGAATAGTTGCACATAATTCTAAATTTGCAATGGACCACGTTGGATGAAACTGTAAATATAAACTACTATATCTAGGTATCTACTTGAAGTCTCATTCAGTTAAAAGCAGAACATCTGATAATTTTTACCTTACTGAAAGCTCTGCTTTTCAGAAAGTTGAGTAAGGGCTTCATTGTAGATCTTATTTTGTCAAGGAATCATCAGTTTGTAAAATGGAATTGACAGGAATCTTGGGAGATGTTCATATCATCTAAAGTGCCATAAAGCCAAGGAAATGAATGGTTTGTAGTGTCTAATATCTTCCCTAGATTTTAAGAAAATCTTCTGAACAAAGTGAGTTCATGACAAAGAGGTGTGCCCAAATGCTGAAAGCTTTAAAAAATGAAAGTTTTATTATAGCCACACAGATCTCCTAATGAGAAAGCAAACATACATCTAATAAACTAATGCAGTTATATAGAGATAAAGCTTTCTGTTGGGCTTAGCTTTTATAGCAGAACATATAAAAAGTGGAAGTAAGCACAAAATGAAGAATAAATTGTAAGAAAGCCAAGAGAAACTCTAAAACATGGAAAAAGGCCTAGGTGAAAATATTGAGTACAACAAAAAATGTGCTTTATATTATGCAGACTCTAGAAAAACAAGGCAAAGTTAAGTTTATTGCGTGAGTCACTGATGAGAGAGAAAAGAGATCTATTCAACTTGTATTTTACTTCCATTTTGCCTGTTTACCAAGAGCTAAGAAATGGAATAAATATGGATAAGAATTGAAATTAAAATTTAAGATAAGAGAGGGATGAATGGAATTTAAATTAAACAACCTTTAGTTTCCTCTCTCAAATATATTCTCTTCCACAGATTATAAAAACCTATGCACAGGCATTAAGTTTATTACACTAACCTTACCACAAACACATAAGTAATGCCTTGTGCTATAGTGTGTTACAGCAGCTGCCGCATCACTCAGACTATAGGAATTTTTCAGCTTCATTATAATCTTTTGGGACTTCTGTCATATATGTAGTCTTGTGTTAACTGAAAGATTGTTATGTGGTGCACCACTATACATGAAAGTAGCTATTTTTTAATTGGTATAAAAGAAATGCAATGTTAAAAAATTTCGTTATGCATTGTAATATACAGAAAATATTGATGAAATATTTGAAAATTATCTTACCATAAAATATTTCTTATTTTGAAGCTGTAGTGAAAAATATATATATATGCTGGTTGCAGTTAAACAAAATTAATTTTTGTAATCACAAAGTAGTTTGTGAAAACAAGCAGATTGAGTCAGATAGCCCATCTTTTGATAAAGTTACTAAAGCAGTTAATCCATATTGATTATGCTGAAAAGGACTCAGGTTAAAAATCAATTCTATCTACCAGAAAATTGGTTCGGCTCCAGCGAAATAATTTGGCGCTTCTGTCTAGAATCACTGAGTATTGATTCTTTAGAATCAGACTATGAAGTTGCAACTTTGATTCCCCAGAGATTCTTACGGAAAAAAAAAAAAAAAAAAAAAAAAAAAAAAAAAAAAAAAAAAAGTGATCTAATTAAACTTGAGAGTTTATTCTGATGACATGAGGGAAATGAAGAAATTAGCATCATCTTTGGTATAACTAATGGTTTCTTTCCTTTCTGTAGGAAAATATAGGTGTCAAATCTTAAATAACATTCTCAGTTATCTAGTTATCTGATAACATATCTTAGTTACCAAATATTTATCTGAATTTCTCTCCAATTAAAGCTTATTCCCTATGTATTTGTATATACAGACATTCAGTCAACTAATGTTTAACATATACTTACTAAATGTGAAGTCATAGTCCTTTTAAACAAAAGTAAAAAAAATTATATACAGTAAAAAGACTTAATTTACAAAATGGTGTTTTGAAGTGTTTCTGGGTTTCTTTGCTAACAGAATGAATCTCAATATAAATTTATAAATTTATGCAAAAACATTTTCTGTTAAGAAAACCGACCCAAAAAAATTAAGAATAGAAAGCCTACTACTTTATGCAAGTTGCAACACTCACTTTAAGTCAACCAAATTTTGACCCTCAAATCATAAGTATATTACTGTTTTGGTTAAGGGTCTGCCAGGATTTTCTTCACCCCAGTTTGCTGATGTCCTTTAGTAAGTATGTGTGATATAATTATATGGCATATATACATTATTGATGTACATATATTTGTGTTGTATATGTTACAGTAGTAACACATTAATGATATTGTGATATGTGTACTTGACAATTATAACAATTTATACAAATTACTATATGAACATAGATGAAAACATAATATGGATTACAACTTGGACTGGAGCAGGTAATTGATGGAGGAGAGAAGAGAAACTATCATTTATAAAATGTACCAAGCACAGTGTAGATTTTTGCCTTCATTCTCCTATTGATTTTATAAAGCAATTTATGATTATTAGTATCTCCATTTCACAGATGATAAAAACTGAGACTCACTGATCCATATGAACCCAGAGCCATATGATTCTAAGTCCCCTTCCAATATACGACTTTGCAAATTTGGGGTTTAGTGATTAAGCTTATGAGCAAAGCATGCAGCTTATGAGCAAAGACACAGAAGTAGGAAAATGTAGAACATGTTCAAGGAATAGAATTTTCTTGGTTTAATTTGTGATTAAGAGATGGGGGAGGGAATGGAGTGGTGAGACTAGGAAGACAAAATGGAACAGATCATGTAAATCCTTAGATGGAAAACTGAGAAAAGAATGTGTTTGACTGTTAGTGAGAGTCATTGAATATTTTGCTTGAGGGTATAATGTGATTGAACCTCTTATAACTTCCCTACGTAACTCATTTCCACCTCTTTTACTCTTCTGTTGCTAGTAACAAATTACCCCAAACGTCACAGCTGAAAAGACAAATATTTATTATCTCACAATTGCTGTGGGTCAGAAACCCAGAAGCAACGTATCTGGGTAAGCCTGATTCAAAGTCTTTTAAGAAGGTGCAGTAAGGTGCTTTCATCGGAAGGTTTCACAGGGAGTGTGGGAAGTTGGAGACCTACTTCTAAGCTCACTCAAGTGATTGTTGGCAAGCCTCAGTCCCTCACCATATGGGTCTTCCATGGGGCCGTCTCAGACCCAGACTTATCTTAAGATAAGGAATATGAAAGAGAATGAGACCAAGTAAGAGAGCATGTGAAGGTAAAATCCACAGCCTTTCAGTAAACCATTCTTGGAAGTGACACTACATCTCTTTGCTGTATTCTGTTTGCAAGAAGTCAATCAGTAAGTCCAGTCCAAACTCAAGTGGAAGGCATTGCACAGACTTGTGAACACCCATAGCTATATGATTCCAAGTCCAAGAAAACAAAGCAAGCAGAGAGATAGCCTCTTATTCTTTGGAGCTTATTATAATGTTGAAACATAGAAATATGAGGAATGCTAATCTGGGTTATCATTTATGCCACACGAAGATGAGCATAAAAAGATACTTGTTAGCTCTACTGTTAATTGCTAAACTCACCTTACGTCCTTTGAGACAAAAAAGAATTATATCACATAGAACTCCAGTTTATATTTCCTGTTAAAAGTTTTCTTTTATTTATTTTCTTTTCATACCATAGCACTTTGGATAATATACATCTCAACTAGGTATTCATTCTATAATGCAACAAGCAGTCATTGTTGGGGGGCTTCTTTAGGAGCTGCCTACCATGCTACCTCTGACCTTGCTTCCATTATTCACCTAGAGTTTTCCAAATTCAGTAAAAATATTTCAATGACTACCTTTCTCAATGATCCATTCTCTGACATGTTAAACTATCTTTGAGCTCCAGAAATAAAAGCAAAAAGACAAACAATAAACCACTGGCTTTACCATGCACTTGGACACATCATTTTGTTTTTTTGGTAAGATCCAGGACATCTACTCCACTTGTGTCCTCAGAACACTTAGCAAAGTGCTAAATATAATATATGCCCAATATAACTATATTGACAATAGAAAATTAATTGAAATCATTTTTTGTAGTATTACCTGTGTATGTTCACCCTTACTTTGAGTTTCGATTCTCGATTTTGGTTGATTTTTTTATTTTTTTATTTTATTTTTTATTTTATTTTATTTTATTTTTTTTTGAGACGGAGTCTTGCTCTGTCACCCAGGCTGGAATGCAGTGGCCGGATCTCCGCTCACTGCAAGCTCCGCCTCCCGGGTTTACGCCATTCTCCTGCCTCAGCCTCCCAAGTAGCTGGGACTACAGGTGCCCGCCACCTCGCCCAGCTAGCTTTTTGTATTTTTTAGTAGAGATGGGGTTTCACCATGTTAGCCAGGATGGTCTCGATCTCCTGACCTAGTGATCCGCCCGTCTCGGCCTCCCAAACTGCTGGGATTACAGGCTTGAACCACCACGCCCGGCCTCAAATAGCATTTCAAAGTCACTTCTATGGGATAAAAACCATGTTTTGTTTTGTTTGGGCATTTCATGAAGCATTTCTTGTACTGTTCAATGTGCTAAAGCATATAGGATTTTAGAAGTTCAGAATTTTCAGAAATTCTATGTAATTTTTACATTTTTAAAACTCATTTGACCAGTAGACCCTTTGGGAAAATGTTAGCTGACTTCATATATCGTGGGGAAAAAATGTAAGCTAGTTTAACTGCTAATCAGTATGAGACCAAATCAGTGATTCACCTTCAAATGTGATCTTAGTTTTTTATAGCCAGAGAGTCCTTGGAGTATTGCAAAAACTTTAACAAAACAGTGAAAAAAAAAATTCTCTTTATAATGGAATTTCATGCTATTATTTTTGGTTTCCCATGCACTAAAACCTCAAAACAGTAACAGCAACAACAAGAAAACAAAGCAAGCAGAGAGAAAGCCTCTTACTCTTTAGAGCTTATCATACTGTTGAAACATAGAAATATAATGGGGAATGGTAATATGAGTTATCATTTATGCTCCATGAAGATGAGCATAAAAAGATATTTCTTAGCTCTTCTATTAGTTGATAAACTCTCTTTGAGTCCTTTAAGACAAAAAATGTACATATCACATAGAACTCCAGTTTATATTTCTTATTAAATATTTTTCTTTTTATTTTTCCTATTCCGTAGCACTTGGGATAATATACTCCTCAACAATGTTTGCATTCTGTGATACTCCATATTGTCTGTTGATTATAGGCATAAACCACTACATAGAAAAGGTAGAAAGCAAAACTGTCACAGCAATTGTGATCTCAGCTATTTTTAAAGGAAACTTAATTTTTTTCTCTCCACAGGAAAAGTTGTTTTGACACCCACCCACTGAACAGTAAAATAAAGCTGCATTGATTTTTTTCCCCACCAGGAATGGCACTTTACTGGATTCATCTTCAACTTAGATTAGGCACACAAAAATTAATGAATTTTAATGGAGCTAAATTCAGCTTCATTTTATAGCCATTTTCTTTATGTCTTTACAATGTGTTCTCAAACTTTTATAAATCATTTGCTTTGAAATATATTTAAAGCCATTTTTACTCAGTCCATGCTAAGTGAGTAAAGATTTTTATCCAGAAGAGATGTCAGGGTATTTTAGTGATTAGAGTAAAACAAGCCCAAAGTAATAATAACATGGCATCTTTCACCAGAACAGAAGAAAATGTTCCCCTACTCATTATTGATGTTTGTATAATACTGAGGTGCCAATAGGGATGAGCCTTGGTTTTGGCTGGTGCAGGCGAATAAACAATCAGTTAAATCAGAGCACAAAGCTGTTAATTCAGATCTTTGCAGAAGATAGTAAATTATTCAGAAACTTATCTATCTATCAAAAATTGAACTGAGTAAAAAGGTTGGTTTGAATACTAACATATTATACAAAAATAGAATTATGGCATTTAAATCATTGAATCCAGTGAAAATTGGATGAGATGTGGCATGCAAGTAAATAAAATACTAATTTCTGACTTTAGGAATTATAATTTATGTGGTGGTTTAAGCTTTCAGATGATGTGTAATTGGATGTCCTAGCTTTACTCTGAGAAAAAATTCCAATTAAAAGAAATGCATCTATTGTTTCGTTTGCATTTAATACAACTTTGAGGGTATAAAAGCTCTTTATCACTATAGAATTTAGAGACTAAATAATGCACTTAGACTCTAGCTAATTTTAAACAATAAATGCTTTCCTTTTTTTTTTTTTTTTTTTCCCCAAAAGCAAGACCAGCAACTTTGGGAAAACCTACTATGGGGTAATTGCCATATGGCAGAAACCACGATTACTTTTGTACCAAGGCAACCTAACACCAATACCTAATACCAATTACCGGTTACTTTTGCAACAACCTAATAAACTAGCAGAATTCTGACTACTCTGAACCTTTGCAATCTAAGAAAATTCTGAAATACAGTGTATTCAAAAGAAGCATATACATTTGATAAAAAAGATGAGCAATACCTTTATTTTAAAGTACATTTCTACACAATGTATACTTGCACTTATCTCCAAACTGATTTTGTAATTTGTTCTAGTATTGTTTGGTGTTAAGCAGTAATCTATGCTATTTTATCTATTACATATGAATAATTAAAGAGGGTGAATTTGGGTAAACTGATTTACTAACATTAATTAAATGGGGTAACTTTAGGAAAGCTGTATTTTCTTATTCACATTTGTTCTTTTGTATAAAGCATGTCAATACCTAGGAGACAATACATGAATGCTTTTGTTACCAATAAGGCAATCATTTTCAGAATGAGTTTTATAAAGAAACTAATAGTCATGTTTCAACTTGATTATTTGACCATCTCAATTTTATAAATTGAAAGGAGTGTTTGAAATCATAGGGGATGGGTAGTAGTGGAATTGCATTTTTTAAATTACCTATAACTTTTAAAATATCACTTCCTTAGAAATTCTTAGGATATGTAGTCTTATCACCATTAATAAGAAAAGAAAAGTATTTAAAATTGGAACGATAAAATAAGTTGAAATGCTTTTTTGGAAGGACCAACAGAATCCACTTTACAGTGACATACATGAAATGAGCAATGTTTAGTATATTGTAGTCAACACCCCATCCCATTCATTTAAATTTTGCAAAAAAATTTATCAGCAGTAAATGTGAAAATCGACCTAGAGAACTGAGTAGAATTTTTTTAGTGTTCTGTCATTGTGTGTATGTTTGTATATATTTAATTTTAAAGAACAATTTTAATTGCATATATGAACAGACTTTAAATTCTATATCGATTCAGTATCATGTAAAATATGTGTATTAATCTACATTGAGAAATGTCTACATTAATTTAAATATATTTAGAATGTATAGTATACACTCTTATTGAATGTATACTATATGTGAACATAGTATGTACTAGAGTTAAAATGATAATATATGACAAGCACCTGGGTTCAAAGAACTCCCAAGTAAATAAGCAATTGTCATGAAAACGAAGTTTCATTACAGAGTGATAAATGTCAATAGAGTAGGGCTGTATTGTCTTAGCTTGGACATGGTTAGGCTCCACTTATTGTGATAAGTGACTCTAGTTCCCTATATGTTTATTCCAACTATTATTACAGAGGTACACATGACTGTTCAGTCTTCAGCGTTTTAACCAAGATTTCAAATGGTTGTTGAGTTATCATTCCTTCTTAGAATTAACATAGACATAGTGATACTCCTTTCATCTATCTATCTATCCTTCTATCTATCTAACAGAAACAGGAGAACACACAGCTTTTTTATATATGTATGCTTGTCTTTCCCAAAATTATAAATTTGTAGATTAAGCCTTTATAATGGAGTTGACGTTGTTTTGTGTGCTTTTGCATTTGTTGTTGTACATTTTTCTCAGAATTTTGTGGCTGTAAGGCCTAGTACAGTGACTGGCATGTATCAGGAGCTAATTTTTAATGTAACACTAAGAAAGTCTATGATGAATTATATATATGAGATTGGTTTTAAAACAGAAACAGATACCCACAAAGAGACTTGAAAGATTTGCTTTTAAATCAGGAAACCCACTCTCTGCTCTCTCTTCGTCTCTTCCTCTCTCCTTCTCTCTCTCTCTCTCTCTCTCTCTCTCTCTCTCTCTCCCTCTCTCTCGTGTGTATTTTAGTAAGACAAGTAAGATTCCTAATAGGTGTAAGGAGACAAGAGAAAACATTGCTGCCATATCACAGGACATTCATTTTAAATTCAATTATGGTTTCTGATTGTTATCCAAATGGAAAACCCTGCAAACCTTCCCATTCTACTAATCTCTGGGCCATATTAATTATCTGATTCTAACCTGTAACTGATTAACTGGAGCTTTAAAGCCTTTTCTGTTACCCTTATACTTGCCTTGGTCTAGAAGAGTCTCACATGACACTCTCTCTGCCCAAGCTCATTCCAGGAAATGCTGTCTACTCTATTCTGACTCCCGAGGAGTCAGAGCTAGTTGGTGTTGATGATGGGGTTGGAGAGGTAGTCAGGGGGCAGGACTGAAAAGAAGTGTGGAGGTGAGTAAGCAGATAGTCATTTTAGGAAGCCTCTGTTTTCCTCTGGTTTTCATGGGGATTCATGCAAATTAGTGTAAACTAGACATCTCACTGGCAAGGCTGCAGGGACTCAGCTAGAATCTGTTTGGCATCCGTTCCTCTTGCTTCCTAAACAATTTCTGAGAGACCAAGAATAATTCAATAGCACTTATCCAATCAAGGTGTTGAAAATGACATTGCGATCACTGAGTCAATCAAGTGTAAGATCCTGGGGACTGTGATCCTGGCTCTGTCCCCTTAAAACTGGTGTGATTACTGGTGTCGCTACTACCAAACCTGAGAATGCCAAATCTGAACGCTGATGGGGGAACAGCAATGATTCCCCAGACAAAAATTCTTCAGAGGATCAGGGAGCCCAGAGGAGGAGCAAAATTTCCCCAGCTTTTCCTCATTTCCAATTACGTGTAAAAGAGAAGATCTGTCCTAAACTTGTAGCTCTTATTTCTGAGCCAATCTTGTTGCAGTGTTGTTTTTTATTTTTTTCAAAGGAACATGAAATAAACAATTTCTTTGTAATTTATTTTTACATGTTTCTATCAGCCCTTAGAAGTTCAAAGTATTAGAAATTTTAAATTATGTTAATTTTACACTTAAAAATAAATGAACTGCATTTAAATTACTTTCTTAAGATAATATTTATAAATTCAAATGTATGTCACTTTATTTTTTTTTCTTTTTATTTTCTTTGCTTTATTTATTTTTGAAGACAGGGTCTTGCTCTATCACCCAGGCTGAAGTGCAATGGCGTGATCATTGCTCACTGTGGCCTCAAACTCCTGGATTCAAGTGATCCTTCCACCTCAGCCTCCTGAGAATCAGAGACTTCAGGCGCATGCCACCACACCTCACTATTTTATTTTCCTTTTTTATAAAGATGGTTTCCTGCTATATTGCCTAGGTTGGTCTTGAACTCTTGGCCTCAAGTGACCCTCCAGGCACAGCCTTCCAAAGTTCTGGGATTACAGGCATGAACCACCTCATCCAGCCTTACTGTTTTTTACTTGGTGAAATTTCTAAAGAAGAAATTTGACATTCATGAATATTGGAATTAAGAGCATGAGTAATATATGTGTGATTAAATTTAGAACATTTTTTCTCTTCATCTTTTACAATATATGTATTTTAACTATGAATTATTATACATTGATTTTTTTTTTTTTTTTTTTTTTTTTTTTTTTTTTTAGTTTTTATTTTTTGAGACATGGTCTTGTTCTTCTGTCACTCTGACTGGAGTACCATGATGCGATCATGGCTCACTGCAGCCTTGCCCTCCTAGGGCTCATGTGGCCCTCTCACCTCAGCCTCCAAGTAGCTGGGAGTACAGGCATGTCTCATCATACTCAATTAATTTTTGTACTTTTTGTAGAAAAGGAGTTTTGCCATGTTGGCCAGGCTGGTCTTGGACTCTTGGGTTCAAGCAATCCACCTTCCTTGACCTCCCAAAATGTTGGGATTACAGGCATGACTCATCACACCTAATCTGATGGTTATATTTCATTTACCTATCTAGAATGTTAATGTAGAACATTTTAACATATAATTATCCAATTTAATAATCCATTTTAATATTAATCTCATATTAATGTTTCTTAGAATAATACAGTTGTCCCTTCCTTATATGCCAGGAATAAGTTCTGAGACTTCTAGTGGTTGCCTGAAGCCATGGATGCTACCAAATCCTACATACATTATATTTTTCTTATACATAGAAGCCTAAGATAAAGTTTAATTTATAAATTAAGCACAGTAAAAGATAACCATACAACTAATAAGATAAAACAATTATAGCAATATACTGTAATAAAAGGTATGTGAATGTGGTTTCTCAAAGTATCTTATTGTACTGTAACCATCTATTTTGGAACCATGGTTTACAGCAGGGGACTGAAACTATGAAAAAAAAAAAAAAACTGCAGATAAGGTGGGAACTACTGTATTTATTGTCTTACAAAAGGAAATAAAATTATAATTTCCTTTACGTAAAAATTTAAATTTTAGTTAGGAACTTTAATTAACTACACTCTTTGAACTTAAAATTTATATTGTTTCCAGCTGATGTGTTGCTCAAACTCTCTTGAACTTCTTTTTCAATTGTATGAATGTTGCCTAGAAAATTTTATTTGCATGAAACTCACTAGCTTCTTTTTCTTATTTTATATCATAAGCTGTCATTCAGATGGATTGAATGTCTGTCCTTAGGTTACTTGATAGTACTTGTTCTCAACTAATAATCAATGAAGCCATGTAAGTTTGGATCTTGAGGTCACATGAAAACATAATGGTATTTATAAATTTCAAAATTAGAAATATTTCTTAAAAGCTCTAGATTAAGACCAGTTCCAAATGACTGAAGGAAGGTTCCCACGGTAGATAGAAAAAGCCCCCCAAAGTTACTCACTTTCTAATCTCTGGAACCTACAAATATGTTAACTTAACATGACAAAAGGATTTAGCAAATATAACCAAATTAAGGATATCAAAATAGAGATATTACCCCAGATTATCTGAGAGGGTTCATTGTAGTCACAGAGATCTTTACAAGGAAAATAGAAAGGTAAGAGCATTAGAATCATAGAAGGAGGTGTAACAATGAGAGCAGATGTTGGAGTGATTTGACTGCTGATGTTGGAGGTGGAGGAGGCCTGCGGATGACAGAAGAAGCATTTAAAAGTTGGAAAAGACAAGTAGCAAATTTGATCCTAGAACCTCCAGAAGAAATGCGACCCTAAAGACACCTTGATTTTAGCTGCATAAAATGATTTTGGAATTCTGATTTGAGATATACCATAATACATTTGTATTGTTTTAAGCTGCCGACTTTATAAAATTTGTTATAGCACAGTAGCAGTAGGAAAGTAGTACAGTTCTAAAAAAGATAAAGAGCAGCAATTCCCAAAAGGATATACTCATTAATTCTTACCTATTTTTTCCTTTAACCTATTGAATGTCCTAACCAAATACAAAAATATGCCATTACCAAATACAACAACATGCCGTGTTAGCAACAAACACGCACTTAGCCTTTTGTCCATTTAGGAGTACTAAATATTTACTCTTCTCTCTATCTTAGACAACAAATTCTGGGGAATGTAATTATAATTTATTGTTAACCTGAACACTGCCCCAGTTTGTAGGCCCTAAACATTTCAATTATTTTCTTCTAACTGTCCCAAGTGGGCCACCTCTTACAAAGAGAGTAAAGTGACAAGTGTTGAATTATATATGATAAAGTTTATAGAAGAAAGAGACCACTATGGACAGGAATGCTCAGAAGGAATTCTAAAGTACATCAGCCTTAGCAAAACAAGGTATGTGCTGAGAGATGGTTGCTTGGAGAGGGACAGAGAGGATGTGGGGAGAGAACATTTCAGATAGACACAGCATAATATGTTTGGTTGAGATACTCATATACTCACATTTTTTAATTAAAACATTTTTGTACTAAGAATCATGTGTCTTAGTTGGCAGAAACCAAACATTCAGGACATCTAGCTCTTCAATAATGATAAATGCAGCTTCTGTGTGAATATTGGCATGTACAGTTTGCCCTATAGAATCATAAAGCCAAAAGTAATTTTTTGATACAAGTCCTCATTGTAAAAGGGTCTCAAAATTAAAATAATTCAATGTCTTAGGTAAAAGCTATTTTTTAAAGTATGCTCAGGAATACTGAAGTGAATAACTACTAACATTTTTAAAGTACATCTCAATGCAATCATAGAAGAAAGGAATCTTATGATTATGTGTATGTGATTTTGTCAGATACAAGATTCTGCCCATTTCAATTTTTTTAAGTGTTTCCTAAGCTCAGATCTAAATACCGAAACAAGCTACTAAGAATACTCATTTATAGAGTGAACAACAACTAACAATTTATTTAAGTATAATTCTGTAACTTTATATAGTTATATGTTGCCATTCAGTTCTCCTTCATAAGTCCTTATTCAGCTATGGCTAAGCTACGTCTAACAGGAATACTACGGTTTATATCACCTATTTACCAACCTTCCTCTGTTGCATATTCAATTATAGTCATTGCAATAACAGGTATCTATTGGAGTAAAATGACAAATGTTGAATTACATATGCTAAAATTTATAGAATAAACAGATACATCTTAAAGATCTATTAGATCTTTAACAAAATAGGGTATTCTTAATGTTGTGTTTATGCAAAATTCAGAGAAATGAGTATTTTTCTTCATTTAATGCATTTCAAGATTTTTTTGTGCTTTTGTTTCTAAACTAATACTATAGAAATCTATACAGTGCTGGAATGCAGGAAGTTTCTTCTCTCTCAGTGTATTACCTCCAAAATACCAGCTACAACTGTTAATTTCCTGGTAATTGTTTCCCTCTCTAATCTCTACAATGTTTCTCTCATTGTTTCATTTTACTCTGATGACATGATTTGAGGAAAGGTTTTACACATTTTGGCCAAGTTTTTTGCACACTTTGCACATTTTAAAAGTTAAATTAACTTTTAATATACTTAAAAGGTAATTAAAAGTTAACTTTTATATCATAAGTTCTCTTTCAGATGGATTGAATGTCTGTTCCTTAGATCACTTGATAGTACTTGTTCTGTCGAGACGATAGTACTTGTTTCTGAGGCGAATAAGCTAAAAGTTAGCTAACTTTTAGCTTATTCGCCTCAGAAAACTTTTAGATATTCAGAACTCACAAAATTTAGGCTATTTCCTTGGTTGTTGCAGTCCTTCTATTTGTTTTAATATCTCATCTATTATGTGTTGGCTAGGTAATGAATGCGTATTTAATCTAAAAATGGATGTAGTGTGAATATATTTTCTAAGTTACATTTTAATTTTGGAAAATAAAAAAATTAATGTTTTTAAACTTTGATTTCGGTTCACTTGAACAGAATTATTTTGCTTATAAAAAGTAGAACTTGTTGACATAACCCTCTGATTTTCCCTTTTAATTTTTTATTTTTAGAGACAGGATCTCACTCTGTTGCCCATGCTGGAGTACAGTAGCATGATCATAGCTCACTGCAGCATTAAACTCCTAGGCTTAAGTGATTCTCCTACCTCAGTCTCCTCAGTAGCTAAGACTAACAGCATGCACCACCATGCCAGCTAATTTCTTAAAAATTAACTTTTAATATCCATATTTTTATTTTTTTTAACGTCTCTATGTTGCCCAGGTTGGTCTAGAACCCCAGCTCCAAGCAGTTCTCCCATGTTGGCCTCCCAAAGTGCTGGGATTACAGGAATGAGTCGTAACACACAGTATGATTCTCTTTAATAATTCAACATCATCCATTGCTAACCAGAAGATGATATTTTGAGGAAAAATGGGAAAACAGATATTTGAAGAACAAAACAGTAGCAAATACTCTTTCTTATCCAGTTGTCTCTCTCCAGACTATTTATAGTCAGTATCATGTTGTTATCTCTGTCATAATACATTTCCAAATTCTTTATCTACACTGGCCTTGAGAAGTCAAGTTACCCTAGAACATGACAACTTTAGATCATTACAGAGTGTAATGGAAATATTAGCTCACTACTTTTGTATCATTTAAATAATTTATCTTAATTAGCAAACTTGAATTATTCTAAGAATTCTTCAAATTACATCAGACTTTTAAAATGTTTTTCATGTTTAGCATTTTGACAAATACAATTATGCACAATTTGAGTTTTACATCAGCAAATGTGATGTCTTTAAACATACTTTAAACATACATGTGAACAATTTGTTTTCTATTTTGGGCATTTTACAGATCCCTTCTTTAAATCTTTTTTACTTGACTGTCTTTGAAAACGTTTACCATTCATTAACACCTATATTTGAAAGTGGACAAAATAAATAAATGGGTGTTTGATTCTCAAACCAGTCCATCCTGTGATTTCAGTGGTGTTTCGGTGGAAGAGCAATTATACGAAATTCTTATAAAATCTATGAATTCCAATTTACCATGATTTCCTTTTACCCCACTCTAGGTCAGGAAAAGGAAGAAATAGTTTAATGGTATGTATAATAACACTGAAAATAAGATAATCACAAAAGAGAAAAAAGTTATAGGAGAAGAGGAAGGAAGGAAAAAGTGTTTCTGATTCTTTCTATCATGTAACATTATGGCATTACTAAGTCTTCATCGGTACTGTGTTTATAAATATTTCAAACAGTAAGCTGAAATTGATATTTCCAGTATAAGAATAATCGATCTAATTAAGTAGAAAATTACCTTCCATAATATTTTTTTCTGATCTTGAAAGGGAATCCATATTCTCATTATAGAAGGATATTACTATCCTTATATTATTTTAAAGGTTGAAGGAAATTTCAATATAGAATAATATATCAAATCAATCTTCTTACAACTCAGTTTTTATAGCATTTTCCTAAAAGGCCTTTTCTTCCTTTCAGATTTTCTTTTCTCTGCTTTGGATCATGTTTTAGTCAATGCCCATTTAAAGGCAAAGGACAGATACCTAGTAAGACCAGCTCAAGTAAAAAGAAGTTTCTAGAAAAAACACTGGTCAACTGTGTGTAACTCAAGGAAAGGAAATTGTGCTGTGTGTCACGAGGACTGAAGATGAAAAATAGAAATATGTTAATTACACAGCCATGCCCTTCTGCATTTTTCTTTATGGGTCAACACGAGTGCTAATCTCTGTTTCTTCATGTATGTCAGTGTTCAACTCTATCTTCAAGCACATGCTACATTTCAATTCGAGGGCTGTCACATCACTGAAATGTCTGAATCTCTAAATCAAAGTTTCAAAACAGAGAGAGATTATGCCAGTTGCATAATTGAGTACAACTCAATCCACGTAAGAATGAAATTCCTTATCCCTCCAATCACTATAAACTGGCTTTTACTCTTGAATTTCCAATCTCACGTTGACAATCTTATAATTAATCTCGATTTCTCTTTATTTTCTACTTAATTTTATCACTCATAATGGTACCACATCATGTTTATTCTGCATATATATATATATATATATATATATATATAGAGAGAGAGAGAGAGAGAGAGAGAGAGAGAGAGAGAGAGAGAGAATTTCACTCTGTCACCCTGGCTAGAGTGCAGTGGGGGCAATCCTGGCTCACTGCAGCCTCCACTTCCTGGGTTCAAGCCATTCTCATGCCTCAGCCTTCTAAGTACCTGGAACTACAGGTGCCTGCTACCATGCCTGGCTTATTCTTGTAGTTGTATTAGTCGAGAAGGGGTTTCACCACGTTGGGCAGGCTGGTCTTGAACTTCTTACCTCAGGTGATCCACTCCCAAAATACTGGGATTACAGGCATGAGTCACCATGCCCAGCCTACAGTTCTTTTCATATGTCATCTGCAAATTTTCAGTACTACACAGAAGTTAAAAATTAAGACTCTGGCTAGGATACCTAAGTTCAAATTGTATCTCTTACTTTGGATGTGGTAAATATCCCAAGTCCCATGAATTTCCTGTGCCTCAGTTCCTTTCACTATAAAATGGGGAAAGTGATTATTCCTATCTCATAGATTGTTGTGTGGATTTAATGAACTAGTATTTATAAGGCACTGGAAACACTGTCAGTCATATTGCACCGCGTAAGATTTAGATAATCATAGTAATTTCCATTCTCACTACAATTGCCATAAATCTAGTCCCCCTAAACTACTGTAATCAATTCCTTTTAGGTCCCTATCTTAGATCAATATTCCTAAATCACTGGTAGGTCATATAATTTTCATACTAAATTTTCATACTATGAAATTCTTACTTGTATATGAAATCCTACACACCATCCAAATTAAGTCCATATTTACTACATCATTGAAAGCCTTCCTCAATCTACTCTATTTTCCCAGATTCATACTTTTATTTTATCCCTCTAAAATCACTCTGCTTCTCATGTGGGATTTCACCTACTTTCATGCCTGCAAGCCTTTGCTCAGCTGTCTACGTCCCCCGACTCCAGCCTTACAAGCATTTCAACTCTTATCTGTCCATTCAAATCCTTTCAAACAAAAATTTTTGAAATCGTTTTCCCCTCAGAATAGAAGGTTTTGAGTTACTTGACTTATTTTGTTTAAAGATTCATTATAATCAAAGAATAGTAACATTTAATTCAGAAAAGGTGTCCTTAATAACATTTTTCTGTCATTTTGTTCACTACCAGTCCTTACACTTTTATAAGTAGTTTTACCTTTTAAATGAGAAAATGTTATTTTACAAATAAAACCAGTATCAACTCTGGCTCAAAATGTTTGTGTATACAGATAATATTTCACTGATGTCACTTTAGAGTGTTTCATCATATATTATGAAAGTAATTCAAAAAAAGTCATTATTTTTTAAGGAAATAATGAATTATACTCTGATATAGGAAAATTGCCTAAAATATTTGGTTTAAAAATATCTTTTCAAAATATTGAAAAGCTGGCAGTATTTATTTGTAGTGACTTATTTCTTAATGTCAGCAGAAAGTACAGTTTCTGTAAGCGAGAATTTTAAAATTAATTGGAAACTCACCTGTTAGTAAATTAAAGCTTTTATAATGTTTCATTATTATTCAGTCTGTTGAAACCCATTAAAACATTATATGCTACATAATGCTCATTTCTCTGGACTATAGTTAACTTTTATTTTATTTTATTTTTCTCCCTTTCTCCCTTCTGCCCTGCCTCTCCTGATATCTGCACCCTTCCAGCCTACCCCAGGATTTTTCTCCTACATTTCTGTATTATATTTTTAGGATTTTCCCTTTTCCCCTTGACACATTCTCTTAATTGCTATGCATTTTTCTTCAATTCTTTCAGAGGTTTCTCGGGGGACAGAAATGCCATTCTTTCAGTTCAAGGATAAGCATTTTGGTCCTGCATGCATTTCTGTGTACAGTAGAAAGTCCATTATGTTTGATTTTTGGACTTTTCTGAACTGTGAATAAGCTTTGACTTCTATACAAGACCAACACTTCAAACAGAAAGAGGGCTCATCTTTGTTTTTGGATGTAACTTTGAATACTCAGCCACCTGCGAAAATTTCATCCTCACAGAAACCTTTTTTCATTATGAAAATATGCAACAGTACTACAAGCACCAGGAACCTCTCCCTAGGAAAGAAAAGAAGAAAAGAAAAGGAGAATGAAGACCCTAGTTGTGCCACAGAGCAAAGGGCTATGTGTAGTGAGATCCTGTTTTATCTTTTATTCCACTAGTTCTTTACTGACAATTATTCCATTATAGACTATTCTTGTATGTATTTAATAATCTAAAGAATAAGGGCTAGGAGCAGTGGCTCACGCCTGTAATTTCAACAATTTGCGAGGTTGAGGCAGGAGGATCACTTGAGTCCAGAGTTTGAGACCAGCTTGGGCAACGTGGTAAAACCCTATTCCTACAAAAAATACAAAAATTACCCTGGTATGATGGTGTTTTCCTGTAGTCCCAGCTGTTAGGGAAGCTCAGATAGGAGGATTGCTTCAACCCAGGAGGTCGAGGCTGCAGTGAGCTGTGATCCTGCCACTGCACTGCAGCCTGGGCAACAGAATGAGACCCTGTCTCAACAATAATAATCATCATTAGCATTATCTAAAAAATAGAATGATCATTTCTCTGTTATTATGGGCCATTATATATTTTGTGCATTTTCTTTCATTTCTGTTGTATATGAACAGTCATATAGATGCCTGATTTGTAGAAACTCTCATTTTGAATAATGATAACTAGAAAATAGATTCTATTAAATTTAGAAAGAGTTGAGATCCAATGCTATGTAAACACATGAGGATGAGGACAATAAATAGTTTTTCTTTACTGTATATTTTATTTATGTTTATTTTTATTGTTTTGACTTCATTTTATGTAAAATTTTGGGGGCATGTTATGTTATAGCTCAATACTAAAGAAACTGCTCATCACTTTATTAGATCTTCCTCTCTCAAAGAAATAGACTGAAATAGATTAGTGTCCACGTTGTACAAATAGAGGGCTACATTTTACATAAGTTTGTAAGTCCTATTTGAGAATTATATCTGATGATTCAGGAGCTACTGGTATCTCATCTGCTATTCTCCTGCTAATTTACTTTGTTACTGGAAATTAAACCTTCTCTTTCAAAAAAGTCTCAACGAAATTGAGTGTAGACAGATTTGTAAATAGAAGTTGAATTTTTATGTTTGACATATATGTTGTTATAAAACTGGGGAATTCAAGTTTATTAAGTCTATTTGACCACTTGATATGATGCTTCTTAGTTCTCTATTCAAATTGTCCTTCACTTATTTTTTTCTTTGTTTTCCTTATCTCATGCTTGTTTTTCTTTTTCCCATACCTCAACCTAATACCACATTTGTCATGTTATGAAAGAGGGAAATGTGATTATCACTGATATTTTAAATGCATGTTTATCCTGTATATTTAGAGTCTGCAAAGCAGAACAAGGAGAGAAGAAGATGAAAAGGAGATAATAAATGCTTTTAAGATATTCAGAGGGGACGGGAACAGTGGCTCATGCCTGTAATCCCAGCACTTTGGGAGGCCGAGACGGGCAGATCATGAGGTCAAGAGATTGAGACCATCCTGGCCAACATGGTGAAACCTCATCTCTACTAAAAATACAAAAATTAAGTGGGCATGCTGGTGCGCTGTGGTACGTGCCTATAGTCCCAGCTACTCAGGAAACTTAGGCAGGAGAATTGCTTGCACCCCACCCAGGAGGTGGAGGTTGCAGTGAGCCAAGATCGTACCACTGCACTCCAGCCTGGTGACAGAGCAAGACTTCACCTCCAAAAAAAAAAAAAAAAAAAAAGAAAGAAAGAAAAACAGAAATGGTACAAATCAGAATCTGCTGGGTGAGGTGGCTGGTGGTTTGCTGGGTGAGGTGGCTGGTGGCTCATGTCTGTAATCCCAGCACTGTGGGAGGCCACAGTGGGCAGATCACCTGAGGTCAGGAGTTCAAGACCAGCCTGGCCAACATGGCAAAACTTTCCCTTCAATAGTAAAAATTCAAAAAATTAGCAGGGTGTGGCGGTTTGTGCCTGTAATCCCAGCTACTCAGGAGGCTGAGGCAGGAGAATCATTTGAACCTAGGAAGTGGAGGTTACAGTGAGGTGAGATCACACCACTGCACTCCAGCCTGGGTGACAGAGTGAGACTCCATCTCATATAATAATAATAATAAATTAAAATGAAATAAATGGTACAAATCAGTTGAGACCAGAGAGAATGCGAACCTCCAGACTTGTGCAGAGCCTACCAAACAAGATTTTTTCTACTCTTGGATAATATGCTGTGAAAGTATGAGGGCTAGAATGCTCCTTGGCTACAGAATATTTACTACCACATAGGAAGATTGTAGAGTTACTGGTGGGATGGAGATCATCATGTAGGTTTTCAGGATGAAGTCAACACCCTGGGAAAGTAGCAGGAAACTAGAGAAACCAGAGATGGTGGTGGCGCTGGTCCTCCATGCCAAATTTGAATCTGGATTTTCTTTTTTAAGTCAACACATTCCTTGCTTGTTTTTCATTTATTTGTGTTAGTCAGTTTGAATTGATTTTTTTTTTTTTTTTTTTGGCACTTCCCAAACAAATTACCTTAGCTGTTCTATTTTTCTAATATATGCCTTAAATATTGAGATGGGAAACCTAGAAAAAAATGTATTCAGAAATCTGAGCAGGCCAGTAGTATATTCCTCCTCCTCCTCTTTCTCTTCCTCCTCCTCCTCTTTCTCCTCCTCCTCCTCCTCCTCCTCCTCCTCCTCCTCCTCCTCCTCCTCTTCTTCTTCTTCTTCTTCTTCTTCTTCTTCTTCTTCTTCTTCTTCTTCTTCTTTCTCTTCTTCTTTCTCTTCTTCTTTCTCTTCTCTTCTCTTCTCTTTTTGAGATGAAGTCTCACTCTGTCACCCAGGCTGGAGTGCAGTGGCGTGATCTCAGCTCACTGAAACCTCTGCCTCCCGGGCTCAAGCAATTCTCTTGCCTCAGCTTCCGGAGTAGCTGAGACTATAGGCGCCCGCCACCACGCCCGCCTAATTTTTATATTTTTAGTAGAGATGGGGTTTCACCATGTTGATCAAGATGGTCTGGATCTCTTGACCTCGTGATCCGCCCACCTCGGCCTCCCAAGATTTGTACCATTTCTAAATGACTCTTTGTTTTCAAGGCAGTATATGCACTGGTATTTTAAGCCATTTAAAATTCTCTGCTGAAACTAGGGGTAAGATCAGTTCCAAGTAAATGGCAAAGTTTCCTTTTAAGGAAAACCAGGGGAGAGAAGATGGATAATGCTGAAGAGGGGTTGTTTAATGGGTACAAACATACAGGTAGACGGAAGGAATATATTCTTTATGATCAAGAGTAGAGCAGTGTGTATTCCTTATAGACACGTATTCCTTACAGACATCTCCAGGCACCTCCCTTTTTTTTTTTTTTTTTTTTTTGAGACGGAATTTCACTCTTGCTGCCCAGGCTGGAGTACAATGGTGCGATCTTGGCTCACTGCAACGTCTGCCTTCCTGGTTTAAGTAATTCTGCCTCAGCCTCCCGAGTAGCTGGGATTACAGGCACGCACCGCCACGCCCTACTAATTTTGTATTTTAAGTAGAGTCGGGGTTTCTCCATATTGCTCAGACTCATCTTGAGCTCCCGACCTCAGCTGATCTGCCCGCGTCGTCCTCCCAAAGTGCTGGGATTACAGGCGTGAGTCACTGCGCCCGGCCCAGGCACATTTTAACACTTTATACCAACCGACGATAGAATGTGATGAAGTCACCACTTCCCCTTGGGAACTCTGGCTTACCCACTGACCCCAATTATCTGTTACTATCTCATTCAGCTAGAAATTCTTCCTCCAAACAGGTCCTGCTATAGAGGGAAAATCTTTACCAGCTACTTACCCTCTTTTGCCTCCTGCTTTAGTCTACTTTCACTAAGCCCTTAGGATCAGTAATCAATACGAAAATTCAGCATTTGTGAATGAAAATATTAGTTCAATTCAAAATAATAAGTTTATCTAGTTAAAGAACATGTCTATTCACATGGATCGAGAAAGAATTTAAGAGAATTTGTGCTAGAATGGTGCTAGAAATGATACACTTGCCCTCAGCAAGTATTTGTGATTCCAGACCCTGGCTGTGGAGGTGACCCTGTGGGGAGTAACCCCTGAACATTTCTTACATCGTAGCCTCCAGTCTGTATAATATATTTTGAAAAGTTCTATGCTTGTTCTGTAGCCTTAGTCTCTTCTACGTTACAAAAAGTGTTTGAAGGTATGTCTGCCTTATTTCCCATATTAAATATTAGTTGATTTTGAGTCTCAGTACTTCAATAGTGTTGCAGAAGAGCATGCTTTATTTTTGAATAGTAGCAATAATTTACACAGATATTCAAATATATACTTGAAAATATATACATACATATTTATTGGTAACAATAATTTTAGAGATAAGTAATATTTTACTTTGTCAAACTGAGCTTCATATTGTATCAAATCAAATATAAATAATCTGATATCTAATTGTTGTATGTTCACAAAATATTAATTACAAGAAAATCATGTTTCACTAGAAAAATTGGAATGGTATTTGTTAATTCTTGGCAAACACACCTTTTTATAAGAATGGGCAAAGCAAACATATAGACCATGAGAATATTTTATTTACACATACATCTGATTAAGAAAAAAACATAAATAAACAAATGCAGTAGAAAATACATTAAGATAAAAAATATTGTTGACATTTTATCAGGCTTTAAAATAAGTTAGGTGGTAACATTTTAAACTGTCTTTAAGAAAATACAAAAGACACATGTAGATTAAAAATAGTTTTAAGCATTTAAAATATGAAAATGCAGCTAAGAGAATACTAGTAAATAAAAAATAGCCATCTTCCAATTATTTGGCAGTTAAAAGGCAATAATCAAACACACATTTAAAATGAAAGTATTTGTTTACCTATTCTAAATATACACCAAAATAATTTATTGATTTTTAATATAGTTAAGGGAATTAGTCCAAAAAAGGGCAATTTTATTTACAAAACATAAAACTTCTAAGTTGAGTACCTGCAAAGAGATAGTTCTTAGAAATAGACAAGCTTAAATCAATGTTCTTTTCCACAGAGCTTTCTTTTCGATGTTGTTAAATAAAGTATATATGTGTTACAACTCAGTTTTGTGGCTTTTTTGACACTTGTTCTGACCTTTCTTTGCCTTCAATGTCAGACAAGTTACATAGACACTAACAGTTTCTAGACTTTTAAATACAAACTTATACTATACTATAATGATTTTTGACATTCAAAGTCATTTCAACATTCTAGTAACTAAGTGATCTAAAGCTAGTTGGCAAAAAATATGCACAACTCTTTGATTAGTAACTATGTTTTGATGTTTTAATCAAGGAGTCTAATCTGAAATATCCTTCATAATAACCTATGTAGACAAGGGCAAAGTAAGACTTCAATAGCCACCTAGACAGTTTGGATGATGGCCAGATGAGCCAATGTTCTAAGGGCTGTCGGTGACCTTGGAGTGAATTTTGCAAAAGTGCAAATTTCTCTGTCTCAGCCAGTTGTATGATTAATTAAACACACCCACGAAGCTACAGTACTTGGTAAACACACTTTGGCTGTAAACAATATCCGTTCTCTAAAGGATTTTGAGAGAAGTGGTGAATATGGAGCCAGATTTACAGAGCAATTTTCTGTACCTCAAGTGTAAGCAATGCTGGAGTGGATTTATGCAACTTAAATTCAATAACGAGAAAGGCAAGCCTTATAGCTTTCCAATACTTTGAAGCAAGATATAATTCTTTCACTTTTCCATAGTATTTCTTCCTTTAAACAACATTCTCTCTTAATCATAGAGAAAAAAAATGTAAGAGTTGAACACAGTAAACAAATGAATTTGTTCATGTATTTCTCTAAGAGGAGCCCACATTTCTTAGTCAGTGAAAAGAATAACACCTTTGAGTGGAATACCAAACAAATGTATGAATGGATTCTTAGCAAAATAAATGTTAGAGCATACAAAAGTCAAATTATTAGGTAGCTATATAATAATTTCTGTAGTGTTTGAAACGTTCATGGGAGTAGAGAGATATTATGAAGGAATATTTTACTATATCTGTGAAAAAAGTAATAAATTTAATATATTTTGATTTCAGTGGATTTTTCATTTAGTTCATTTTGATATTCCTCTGATAAATAGCACAGATCATAATATGATACAGACTAGACTTTTTAAACTGCTAGTAGCTAATAGGATACTTGTGTTTTGAAAAACTTTTACTGAAACATACACCAAATATATATATTGTGACAAGTGAATATGTAAATGACTATTAATAGGGGTCCAGTAGGTAAATGTCAATGTCTGTAACTTTGTGTGTGTACATATATTGTTGCAGAAATTGCAACAAGTATGCTTAAAAAGGAGAGAAAGCAAACTTAATGACTTTAAAAGACAACAGTATGTGTTTCATTCATACCAATTCTCTTTTGAACAAATACATTTTAAAATTGCATTTTAATCTTCCTGGTAATCAGCATAGGAGAAGGTACATATTAATTAAGTGAAGAGAGACAAATGAATATTCATAGCACTCAGATTTCTATGTTTTACTGTTCCTGATTGTTATATAAATCTGTTTTATTACAAATGTAGTTAATACACACATTTTTAGACAATGATTAGTTAGGTAACTGCTCAAAACCAATAAATATCACCATCTGTGGACATATCAGGTATTGTCCTTTAAAGATAAGTCCTTGGCCTGGTTTTATTAGATTATGTTATCAGAATATTTTTAGTGAGCTATAGAATGATACTACTTTGGATGTGATTGCCAAGATCTAGAGAGAGAGCTAGGATTTCTTTTGACTTTGAAACACTGGAGGAATGATGCGTAATAAACGACATTGTATTCAAAGGGTATGAGTGTAATAGAAAATAGCTGGCTAGGCACAAACCAGTTTGTCTGAAAACAGTTGATGTGCATAAGCAATGTGATCTTACTAAAAGCATCCCTATGCATCCTGTTTTCATAGAGTGGTGTTTGTTCAGTTAAAAACAAAGCATAATAACAAACAAAAAACTAGAATGCCCTCAGAGCAGGATGACTGCAAGTATTAGAAAACAATTCTCAGTGTGAGTCAGAACAAACGTGTAGTTTAATTTCTACATTTCAAAACTGATGGGATGAACATGTGTAAGACTCGGTGATGGCAACTAACGTGATTAATGGGCTGGAAACCAGGACCTCTGAAGAAGGGTTCATGGAGTTACTGTCACTTAGTTTGAGGAAAGAAGGCAACTCAAATACATGAAAGACTGTGGTAAAAATGACTCCCCAATGAACAAATGTGTAAAAACCAAAATACATAGGATTAAGTAAAATAAGACTATAAGAATTTCATGACACTATAGTTTTACAAGGAGGGTTTTCCATTGTTAAATAATTATCAAATTAGAATTAGAAAGTCTCTTACCTGTATAGATGCCGGTAATAGCTATATATGACAATATAGAAACTCCTTCAGTACTTGTTCTCCATCATTTCCAAAACAACAACAACAACAACAACAAAAATGCAAACACATTGTTTGCATCTTTTCTAATGCATAACCTGTCACTGATAATCGTAGGAAAGTTAACATGCAAACCACTTAATGCATTAATGCAGATCACTTAATTATTTGCCTTAGGAAGGAAATGAAAAGTGTGTTTCAAAAGACTAATGTAAACTACAGTGCCCAGACATTTCATAGTCCTGTGAATACCGAGAGCTTAGGCTGTTGTTGCACTATCTGTGGAAGAGCAGTTCAGGAGTCAGTATGCTTACGAGTAGGGGGAAGATTAAGACCTTTCCATAGCACTAAACAGCTTGTGAAATCTGCCCCATGAGAAGCATGATACCAAGAAACAGAATGATGGTAGTAGGAGATAGACAATCCCAGCTAATAGGGGCTATCCAACAGAGAGTGTGAGGAACCTATAACCTGTAGGATCAAAACTACCTAGAGTCAAACCCAAATCTTTCAGTAAATTACTTACATGCTTTATACCTTAATTTCTTGATTTGTAAAATGGCAGTGATGATGATGATAACGATCTCACTGTGGTGTTGTGGGGATTAAATGAATTATTGCAATTAAAGCACTTAAATCAGCACCTGACACAGTATAAAACATTGTATAGGATTACTAAGCATCATTGAGAATGATTTACATAGGTTTGGTGTGTTTAAATACCTGTCTTGAACCAGTGTATTTTGAAATAGTATTTCAATATCCAGACTTAAAATGACCATTTGGGAAAGGGTCCAACTTTCTGGACATATTCAGATGAACAAAATTTTTTGAATTGGAGATTGAAAAGAGAATTTTCTTGTCTATTATTATTTTCCAATTGTAGCTATTTTTACTGCTGTGTATATTTTATATCTCATTTTCATTTATATCTCATTTTCATTTATATCTATTGTAAACCAAATAACGGATTTAATATTCCTGTTAGCATCGCTTGTACTATTTCCTTTTCTGTGTGTGTGCTTAAATGTGTGATATTCTTTACATGACTGGTGTGTGCGTCATACTGTAACTGCAATGGATACATCCCCCATAAAGAGGGAAACATGATGTGACAGGAAGCTGTGTCTAAAGACAGGCCATGAACTGCAGGCAGAGCTGGTGATGGTCAGCAAACATTTGTGCTGGCCTTTTCCCAAGAGTCTAAACCTCAAATATGGGCATCAGACTGGCTTTCTGGCTTTCGACTGAGCTCCAGTAGACATAATATGAAAATGAATGTTAAACTTTGTTTCTGCCATTTTTGAGATATTTATACCTATTGTCAATCTTCTAAAAAAAAACTTTTTTTGATAGGTACTGCTCTTAGCACTGGGGATACAGTGAGGAATCAGACAGAGGTTTCTGCTTGTAAGAACCTACCATTGTATAGATAAGCAATTCATGAAGGTAATTTCTTGTCTTCAAGTACTATTACAAAATAATAAATTAGATAAACAGTAAAGAAATACAGAGTAACAGGATGGAGTGTCATATTTTAAGTGGAATTGTAAGGAAACGTCTCTTTGAATAACTGAATTAAGACCAAAAAGTGAGTTAAGCGAGGGAGCCCACCATGTGAAGACCTTGTTGATGAGTGATGAATGTTACAGGCAATGTTAAGAAAATGTACAAAAAGCTTGAGTCAGGAAAGAACACAATGTATTAATAAAACAAAAAGGAGACAGTATGGATAAAACAAAGGTGTTAAAGGGAAAAGCCTTTCAAGATACTATCATAGAAGTAAGTACCCTAGAGCTATTTGTGTAAGAATCTTGCATTTAATTTTATTCTGAGTTTATATCATTGCAAGAATTTAAGCAGTGAAATGGCATTGTTATATTTACATGTTTTTTTTGATACATAAGATTTGTTCATATCTATGGGATGCATTTTGTTACATGCATGCACTGTATAATGATCAAGTCAGGGTACTTAAGATGTTCATCACCACAAGCATTTATCATTTCTGTGTGTTGAGTACATTTCAAGTCCTTGCTTCTAGCTATTTGAAATGTACAGTACATTGTTGTTAACTATAGTCACCCTACTCTATGATCAAACATTAAAACTTATTCCTTGTTCCTTCCAAACTCTCTTCACATGCGTCCCTACTCCTATATCCTTCCCAGGCTCTGGTAACTATTATTCTACTCTCTACCTCCATGAGATCAAATTTTTAGCTCCCATATATGAGTGAGCACATGGGATGTTTGTCTTTCTGTATCTGGCTTATTTCACTTAACATAATTACCTCCATTTCCATCCATGTTGCTGTAAATGGTATAGTTTTGTTCTTTTTTAATGGCTAAATAGTATTTCATTGTGTATACGTACCACATTTTCCTTATATTTTCATCTCTTGATGGACACTTAGTATGATTTCACATCTTTGCTATTGTATAGTGCTGCAATAAACATAGGGGTGCGTGTATGCCTTTGATACATTGATTTTCTGTTTGATTTTAAGATAAATATGTAATAGTGAGATTCTTCAATCAAAGAGTAGTTCTAATTTTAGTCTTTTGAGAAATAACTATATTGTTTTCCATAATGGCTTCTACTAATTTATATTCCCAACAACAATGTATAACAATTCCTTTTTCTCTCCTCCTTGCCGGTATTAATGTCTTTTTGATAAAAGTCATTCTAAGTGGGGTAAGATGATATTTTATTTGAGTTTTGATGACATTTTGTTTTGGGTCTGATTTGCATTTCCCTGATTCTTAGTGATGGTGAACATCTTTTCATATACCTGTTGGTGGTTTGTATGCCTTCTTTTGAGTAGTGTCTATTTAGATCTTTTCCCCACTTTTTAATGTTTGGGGTTTTTTATGTTGAGTTGTTTAAGTTCTTTATATGTTCTGTGTGTTAGTTTCTTGTCAGATAAAGATTTTGCAAGTAGTTTATTCCATTCAACACTTTCTCTCTTTATTCTGTTGATTGTTTCCTTGCTGTGCAGAACGTTTTTAGTTTAATATAGTCCCATTTGTCTGTCTTTGTTTTGTTTCCTGTGCTTTTGAGTTGTTACCTATAAAATCTTGGCCTAGACCAATGTCCCGGAGTGCTTTTTGTGTGTGTGTGCTTTCTTCTAGTAGTTTTATAGTTTCAGGTCGTATGTATACGTTTTTAAATAACTTTTAGTGGATTATTTTATGTGGTGAGAGATAAGCATCTAGTTTTATTCTTCTGTATATAGATATCCAGTTTTCCCAGAACCATTTATTACATTTTTAAAATTACTAAGTTTTTGCGTGGAGAATGCATTGTGGAGGCTGCTTGTTTTCACACAGATTAATAAACAGGATCTATGCACTCATAGGGGGTATTGTATACTTAATCCACAGATAATTATGGGGTGAAAACTATGCTATGTGCGATGATGGTGAAAAAGGATTCAAAATTTCCTTTGGAAGTAGACATCTTGATGGACTGGTTGTGAATGCTGACACAAACGTTTACTCACAAACGTTTATTTACAACATCTCAGATGTCAGGGGCTGCTTTTCTCTTTGTCTTATCAAAGGGAAGTTGACAAGAAATTATATGTATGTATACATTTGGAGCTCAGGGAGATTTTATTTCTGAATATATAAAAACAGATGTCCTCCACATACAGATTATGTTTCAAGTCATGAGAACAGATAAGACCATCTATGAAAAGAGTATGATAGAGAAGAATAAAGGGCCATAGATTCAGCTCAAGAGCCACTAACATACAGAGTTAACTTGAGGAGGAGGAGCAGGGAAATATCACTAGTGAGGAGTGGCCATTGAAGTAGGATGAAAAGCAGATGTTTTCTATAGGCTAAAAACGTTGTATTTTGAGAAGAAGGGAGCAGTCTACATAATGCTGCCAAGAAGTTGAGAAAAATGATGTTTAAAAAAAAGTTTAACCATTAGATTTAGTAAGATGCACATCAGTAGTAATTTTCCTAAGAAAGGTTTTAAACAGGGTAGTGGGGCAAATTTCCAACGAGGAGGAGATCAAAAAGATAATGGATGTGAGATGGAGAGGAGTCAAATAGAATTCACAGGTAGTAACAATTCCTTTGGAGATTTTTTTTATGAAAGGAAGCAGAGAAAAAGTGCATGTGGACACTTATTAATTTCAGTAAGAAGGAAGACAGATTGAAAATTTAAACATGCAAGTAGATTGGCAGATCCTGCTGTTGGAAAAAAAGAGTCTGTTCTCTTTTGTTTGTTTCCCCCTTTTTTTTTCTTTCAAAGTGGTATATTAGTCACAATTATCAGCTGAGAATAGGAGAAGTGGTATTGGAGGTTCGAGGATCAAAATGGGATACAATTGTCTCAAGGAATAAAAATGAATAATAATGAATTGGTGAGATGTAAAATTCATCAGTACATTTTGTTTGTTTTACTTTCACTCGGGATTTTGTTCTATGGCTATTTGGAAACCAACAAGAACCCTTTTCTTGTTGTGACAACTCTATTTTAAGTCTTGTTTAATATATATTTATGTGGGTCCTTATACCCTAGGGGTTAAAAGTATGAAATTTTGAGTCAAATAGGCCTGACTACAACAGGTTAAATTCCTTAATTGTATATGCCTCAACTTTAAGTACTCAATGGGGATAATATATTTGGGGTAAACAGCTTGGGTTTGAATCTGAACTCCACTGCTGATTAGCTGAGTAGTGTCTATTTGATTAGCTCTGAGGATTCAGGCAATTCACTTATCAGGAAAATTAGAATAAAAATACTTCTAACAATAATAATGTTAGCAGTAATTATACCGCTCAGAATTTGGTGCTTGATAAATAGCATCTTCATGGCCATGAAGATTTGTTTGTTTTGATTTTTTTGTTTTGTTTGTTTTACATTTTAATTAAAGCATTTCCTCTTATTTCAGTATCAGTTGAGTCCATACAGGATAGACTTAACTTATCCTGTATAGATGTAAAGATTGGTCCTATATTTAGCTAAAGTATAAAGTTTAGGAAATTATTTCAAAATTATGCATGGAGAGCAGCAAAGGTTTGAGAAAATTTTGTAACTTCATTCTGCAAAGAAATGTGGAATATTTAGGCTAAATTACTCTTCTAGGAGAATCAATTAAAAGTTTAACTTTTAAAAGTTAGTTCATTTGAAAAATAGTCAAAAGGTCCACAAATAAAAGTAAATATTTTGATTGTCTACTCTAGGGACAGGATTCTAGAAAACCAAAGAATTTTGGGAAAGGTCAGTTGACTATACTAGTAGAGAGAAGGTCACATCTCAAAATGTCATTCCTTCCATCTATTCATAAACAAACAGGTAGTGATCTTTTGGTAGAGATCAGTAATATCTCCAATAAAGTCTGGGTTTTCAAATGTGCACCAACTTCCACTTTGACAATATCACTATAAACTTTTAAAATATAACCTATATTTCTGTCAAATTGGCCTTATTGCCTGGGTCCTATTTTATATTGACTCACATATTGTCAGATTTTTTTTCACTTTATATCCCCATGTTAAAATCCCATTCACATTTAAGGCCTAATTCAAATGAAAAGGAACTTTCCCCAATACTTTTGATCCACTGATGAGTGCTCCACTTTGTAAATATCTTGTGCTTGACTGTTACCTCTTATGTGTCTCTAAATATTTGTTAACTTAGAGTAATATCAAATATGTGTTATATATGTATACATGCATTATCTATTCTCTCAAGCTCTTTTTTTTTTTTTTTTTTTAAAGATGGAATTTCACTTTTTTTTGCCCAGGCTGGAGTGTAATGGCATGATCTTGGCTCACTGCAACCTCCACCTCCCAGGTACAAGGATTCTCCTGTCTCAGTCTCCCAAGTAGCTTGGATTACAGGCATGCGCCACCATGCTCAGCTTTTTTTTTTTTTTTTTTTTTTCCCTTTGTATTTAGTAGAGATGGGGTTTCACAATGTTAGTCAGGCTGGTTGCGAACTCCTGGCCTCAGGTGATCCACCCGCCTTGGCCTCTGAAATTGTTGGAATTACAGGTGCATGCCACAGCGCCCGGCCTGCTCACATGCTCTTGGAGGAAGGAATTGGTCATATAAGCTTTGAATGCCTTTGGTAATAGTAGTTTATATGGCACATAGCTGAGACAGGTGGACCATGATGTCAGGAGTTTGAGACCAGCCTGACCAATATGGTGAAACCTCGTCTCTACTAAAAACACAAAAATTAGCCAGGTGTGGTGGCACGTACCTGTAATCCCAGCTACTCGGGAGGCTGAGGCAGGAGAATCACTTGAACCTGGAGGGGGGAGGCTGCAGTGACTGAGATTGGGCCACTGCACTCCAGCCTGGGTGACACAGTGAGACTCCGTCTCAAAAAAAAAAAAAAAAAAAGAAAGAAAAGAAATATTTGAAGAAGTCAGTCAGTGTCAGGGATGCTGTGCTACCCAGATATCCTTTTAGTACTAAAGGATTCCTTCCTCTGGCTGCTGGGAAGATTGTAAGCAGAAGGCTCTCAATCCTTTTGGGGAAATGCTTTGGCTAAAGATACCAAGACTATCTCCCTTTCACTGAGCAGGTCACAGCCAGTGCTTGTGACATGGGAGCCTGAAGGCACAGCACCCTCACCATACCCAGAACAACTCTCCATGGCCAATTCAGCTTCAAGGTTGCCCAAGGTATAGTTGTGACTATACTACAGCCTAGTCTATAGCTCTTCCAATTCCTACTCCTTCCCCTCACACACTGCCAAATTGGTGTTGACCCTGAGAGAGCAAGTCCTAACAAATCTCCTGCATTCACATCTCTATACAGGGTCTGTTTCCCGGGAGACCTCAATCTATGGCATTCAGGAAAAAATGCTGCAAACTAAAAAGCACATTTTTATGATATGCTATTTTCAAGCTTTTTGAATCACAATCTGCTATTGGCAATGGCATGTTGGGCTTTATTTGTTCTTTAAAAATATGCAGATAGCTATGAATACACTTCATCTTGAGGCTCTGGATAATCACATTTTGTTGTGACTAATATTCATTAAAAAGACAGGTTACCACACTAATATGATGCAATAGCCTTTAAGTGCTCACCCTGCTAGTCAATTATTAACTAATATCTTTATTAGTTAAATCCATATATGGGAACTCTTCATAAACCTCTATTTCATGTATTTGATTTAGTGCCTATTTTAACTACATTGTATCCTGGATCAGTTGTTTTTTATCCAAACTTTGATCATTGCAAACCTTAGTAAGAAAAAGGTTTTCTGGGATTGACTTTCTGTCTGCTTTGCACTAGAACATATCCGTGCTAAAAAAAAAAAAAAAAAAAAAACACATTAGTCATTAGTCAAATTCCTGCTTTTTTCTAGTTCTGTATTATATATTACAAATATTTCTCTAGTTTATTTTATAAATTGTGATTAAGTCCTTTTGCATAGGTTGTTACAACAAGGAACTATTGATTAAATTAGTTAAGGAAAGCAATGACCAGCTATTTGTACTCTTTCACTGTGTTATCAAATTTCGGCTCTGTGCTCTGATTTCTTTACAGCTCTATTTAGTCAGATATAAGAAATTGTAACTGAGATTTTCAGAAGACAGCATTCATGGTGATGTTAGACAATTCATATGTGGTTTAGCCCATGGCCTCATGGGTTATTTGAGGTCAAAAGTGACCAAATATTTTGTGTCTAAGTGCCACCAAAATGCAGACTTCAAAGAATCTGTCATGCTGCATATCCTGACCCTGGTTCTGTGTCAGTGGCTGTGAGGGACACTGCATGTGGGCCTGTGCTCTGATGGCAACTGTGGGGGTCACAAGGAAGGGCTTATAAAATATGAATAGGCAAACTCCACTCGCTCCACCTGGCCCTCCCTTTCCTCTTTCTATTAACAATGCGCAGCTGGTGAGGAGAGATCAAATACAACTCAAATCAGCAACTTCCTCAGTCAAGGGTTCTAAGCAAAGGTATGTTAGAAATGACGAAAATGCCAAGTTCCTGACTTCGATTTGAAAATATAAAATATAATACTTCTATATAATATGTGTTAAGTTGTTTTTGTTTTGTTTGTTTTTTGTGAGTTTTTTTTTCTTTCTTTCTTTCTTTCTTTTTTTTTTTTTTTTTGAGGCAGAGTCTCGCTCTGTTGCTAGGCTGGAGTGCAGTGGCACAATCTTGGCTCACTGCAACTTCCAACTCCCTGGTTCAAGTGATTCTCCTGCCTCAGTCTCCTGAGGGCATGCACCACCACGCCCAGCTAATTTTTGTGTTTTTAGTAGAGACAGGGCCTCAACATTTTGGCCAGGATGGTCTCGATCTCCTGACCTCGTGATCCACCCCCTTCAGCCTCCCAAAGTGCTGAGATTACAGGCATGAGCCACCACATCCAGCCTATGCTAAGTTTTAACTGTACTTTTATGATACTGTCCAGGCTGAGATTAAGAGCAATTTCTTACTGATTAAATATATTAAAATATATTAAAATCATGTAATAGTGAATGTGTATGAATGTAATACATTTCTTCCAAGTAGACTAAGCGTTAGTGTAGATTCAAATGAATACTCCTTTAAATGAAATAGACTCTCTAATCTCACACTTTATCCTAATTCAATCTCCTTGCTAAAATTTAAAAAAATAATTTACTGTATCTTTTTATCTGAGAAATTCAGTTTATCAAAATTTACTTCATTAATATTTTACATAAACCTCTTAACCTAGTCAGAGTATATATTTCTATAACTCAGCTTCAGAAAGAATGAAATGTGGTATCATAAACCCTAGGATGTAGTGATGCCCCACTTGTTAGATTTTTCCCTCAAACTGTTGTATGCAGAGTCTGTGGCTGTTTTTGCTCGTTGTACTCCTAATGCCTTAAGTTCAAGTCATATTTGTTGAGTGAATAAAGACTTGCCAGAGGAATAGACAGGATAGAGGATATTTAAATTGTGGTGCATTTAGATCTGCATTACTTTTCATCCTGTGATGTTGTGGCATCTTTCCCAGCAACACTGATATAGGGGATTCTTTCCGGTCTCCAGGATGCTACTCTTCTCTGTTTTCTCCCTTTTCTGACCTGTACTTTATTCTGATGTTTTCCATGTCTTCTTTGGACACGGTGTTTCTTCCTCGTCTAACCAGTGTTACTGAGTTTACTACAGAGTTATTGAGGGGTTGTGTTATATAAGTCTGGGGACTGGGAAGTGGTAAGTAGCTTAAAAAGAGTATCAGCAGACTTTGGGAGTATACAAACTGCCAAGACTTTTTTTTACCCCCTCAGCTAGGTAAGCTACAGGGAAACATCAGCTTTTATTTTTGCTATTGTAACAATCTATAATGAGCTATAGTGAACTTCATAAAGATCTTTTATTTCTGCATTCAACAAATATTTATAAATTCTAGGCTTTAGTCACTTTTGTCCTAAGTGCTGGAGATGCATTGAAAAACTATGCACAAAGCCCTCATCCTGATGGAGCTTACAATTGAATGATAGGACAAGGCAAAAATGCACATATTTGTATTTTCCCATAAATGTACATAATATTTATACAGTCTCTCCTCCATATCCCCAGGTTCTGCATCCCAGGATTCAACCAATTGTGGCTAAAACATATTTTTGAAAAACAATAAAAAATAACAATAAACCAATTTAAAAGAATATAAATTTTAAAATATAGTTTGGCGACTATTACACAACATTAGATATTACAAGTAATCTAAAGATGATTTAAAGTGAACAGCCAGATGTGCATAGGTTATATGCAAATACTATGATATTTTACATAGGTATAAGTGACTTGAGCACTGTTGGACAGAGTAATATGTAGAGAGTAATTTTATTTAGGATGATCATAGAATGCACTTTATGCTTTAAATGAGTAAGGATATGAATTAAGTGACAGAGTTAACTATAGGGCTATCGAGGTTAATAGTATTTCAAGAGATGAAATAACAAATGCAAAGACCCTGAGGCAGAAGCATACTCACTCTTTTAAGGTCTAGAAAAGGGCATAGTAGCATTGCAATGCAGTGAAAAAGGGAGAGAGCTAGCAGATGAGGCTAAATCACAAAGGGTCTTGAAGGGCCGGAAGACTTTGTATTTTACTCTGAATGAGATTAGAAATCATTTAGGGGTCTAAACAAAGAACAGATATAATCTCATTTAAATTTTGAAAGCATCACTTTGGTTGCTGCGTGGAGAATGGATTATAACTGCTAAAGAAAAATTTATTTTTGTTAAAAAAAGTTAAATTCAGGAAGTCCAGCACAGTAGGGTAGACTCATCAGGAACCAGCCTACTTCCTTCCATCTGGTTCCCTCTTTATTCTCCACCTCATGGTCCAAGATGGTTGTCTGTGCTTGCTCTAGTCATTCCATCCATAATCTAACCTTTTCTTTAAAGACCTTCCGGAATGTGTGACTCTTCAGCAGCACACCACTGGTGAGAATTCAGTTCAGTGACGTTGCGTAGTCGGAGGGAGGCTAGGAAATACAGTCTTTAACTTAGCCATTTGTTTGCCTGGTCAAAAAGAAAAAAAAAGTCAAAGTTTTTGAAGTAGTCCTCTTACTGAACATTTAGGGAAGCATCCCAAAATAGTACAAAGAAGGAGGTATGTAAATTGAGGAACTGTATTTAAACAACTGAAGCTCAATCCCAAGGACTTACGATTGGGTCTTTTGAAAGTAAGCATGTGGACAATCCATTGCTCCCTGTTTCAGAGTACCCAATCCTCTCTCATTCTCCCCTGTCAGCTCATAGTTGGCTGCCGGCCCTACCAGCCCACACACATTGTTTTTGTAAACTTTGTAGCCTCAGGCATTTCTTCACAGGAGCCCTCTCAAATCACGGATTAAATTATCCCACTCTGTATTACCCTGTCACTAATATCTATACCCCTTTTTTATAGAACTTAACACAATTTGTAATTCATGCATGCATAATTATTTTATTAATATTTATCTCTAAGGCTTTAAAAGACATGCGCAGGATCCATGTCTTCTTTTCCCGTCATTTCATTTGCAGTGATAACACAACGCCTGATACATAGTTGTTGACTGGAAATATCTATTGAGTAAATAAACATCTGAATAAGGAATTCACTTAGTATCATGTAGTAGAAAGCAAGACATGAGGTTGAATGTAAAGGTCTTAGTGCTAAACTCTAGGAGACTAGAAATTTCCTGGAAACATAATAAGTACATCAAATCTATTAAATTTTGTTCATATTATGTACTCATGTTATGTTTTTTCATAATATGTACTCATGTGTTGCTCATGTATGTATAATGAGCATCAAAATAACTCATTACCTCTTTACAACACTTTTAAAAAATTCAGGAGTTTGGAAAGCTACAATTTAAATATCAAAACATGCTATTATTTTTCAGGCCTAAACGATAGTTTTTATACTATCGGGAAATATATGGAATGTCTTTTGAGGAAAACACCTGCTCACACTTTCAATCTTATACTATTTTTTGATATTATGTTTCTTTAATAAACTTAGATAAAAATAGACAGTATAAATCATTAATATAACATTTGTATTTCTTTAGAAATTTAAAAATCTGAATGAAGAATGTTATAGAACACACGGGACTAATTTCAGAGGAAGGTCAGAAACATAAAGCAAATTACTTGGACAAATCCGAGAACTATTTTTGATTAAAAATCAACGTCCAAACTCATCATTATATGCATTGTTATACACATATTTTATGGGTAAGGATAATGAAAACGCATTTGGAAGCTGTCATTGATCTCCAAGAAGGACTGTTGCTGCTATTTAATGAAGCAGACAGCTTGTCTGGCATGTGAGACAAGCTAATTTTTTTTTTTTTTTTTTTTTTTGAGTCCTGTGGACCATGCAGATAGTTGATAGCTTCTCACAGCCAGACTGACATTTTTAGGTAGAGGTTTACTGTAGCATACAAGAAACAGTGACCTGTGATACAGCCAAATGACTGCTAAAATGGTATGAAAAGAGATTTCAACTCCCTACGGCACTGCTAATGTACCTGAAATTTTTAAAGTGCATTTTAGTAGTTATGAAAGTATGCGGACAGAGAGCACTATAGACTAGTGGTGCCCTCACTTTATCCACCTCAGCTCCCAGCACAGAGAGGCATCCCCTGATTGCTGATATCACTTGTAGTGGAAACTCAAGGCATGTGCAAGATTACTTTATTCTCAATTTGCTCTTGGCCCTCTCTGTTTGATCTTTGCCTCTCTGCTGAGATTTAAAGTTAGTGGAATTCAGGAGAGAGCTTTTATTTTGATATACACTTCTGTAGAGACTGGCCTAGAAATAGACTGACTTATTATATATAAGTTATCTGATTTGCATACTGGTTCTCTCTCACTGAAACCTTGAGCCATATTTGACTAGTGAGCTCTAGGAGATAGGTTTCATAGCCTACGGTCAATACAGATAATCTTCTGATTTTCAGGGGTACATTTTTCTGGCAAAGCTACTATAAGTTAAAATAGCAGTAGTCAAATTTTCTGCCAGAATAAGTCACAAGAGAGGATTCTTTTTGAAGACCTGGTAGTCAGCCTTTTGTAGATTAAGAGAAGAAGACACTTTCACTAAGGAATGGGACTGTATGAATGAATAAATTGAATGAATGATATATTTGTAGAGTATAAGACTGTCTAAAAGTCATATACATAAAAGAATAATGGATTGCTAATCATAGAAAAATACACGTAATGTGATTCTGAACAAAATTGTTGTATACTGGATTTGCAGTTTCATATTTTTCAATGCTTCTGAGAAGCTGCTGACCTTAGAGAAATAACTTTATCTCTGTATTCATAAGTATACATTTATCAGTGGGGTTAATACCTGTTTCACAGACTGATTTGAGACGTAGAATATCAGCTAGAAGTTAAATAAGAACTGGATTTGCATCTCAGCTCTGTGAATTAGTGGAAGGGACCCCAGCTGATTTACTAGGACTCTTTAAGTCTTAATACTAATAGTCCCTAATATTCATTCCCTTTTACTCACTTTTGGTAATAATCGAGCTTCCCTTGGAGCTATGCAAAGTCATATGACTAAATTGTGGTCAGTGGGATATGAAAGGAAGTGATGTAGCACGTTCTGAATCTCATCCTTTTAAAGCACTTCGTTACCCTCCACTACTCTTAGATACTTCCAGTGGGCTTGAATGTAGACGTAGTCATGGAAAGCTGGCTTCAGCCATACCCTTGAAAGCAATACCTGGAGGATGATAGAACCAACCCACAGAAGGTATCTGAATCCCTGATGATCAATCTTGTCAAACAAAGGTGCCCTGCTAACTTGCCTGTAACTTTCGGCTGCCTTGCGTTAAGAGAAAATTCTACTTTATTGAAGCCACTGCACTTGTGTGTCTGTTATGGCAACTTGGCTTGTAACCAGAAAACCATCACTTTGAGCAAAGGACTAGACCCCACAGTTTTAGTTTGATAATCCATAAACATTATGTATAATAGTAATGATACTGCTTATAATGGTATTTTAAAGACAAATCATTTCATGGGAGGCCAAGACAGGCAGATTACTTGAGGTCAGGAGTTCAGCTAACATGCTGAAGCCCAGGGTCAACTAAAGATACAAAAATTAGTTGGACATGGTGGTGGGTACCTCTAATTCCAGCTACTCAGGAGACTGAGGCAGGAGAATTGCTTGAACCTAGGAGATGGAATTTGCAGTGAACCGACACCACACCACTGCACTCCAGCCTGAGCAACAGAGTGAGACTATGTAAAAAAATAAAAAAATAAAAAATTTCAAGCCAGGCACAGTGATGCATGCCTTTAGTCTCAACTACTGGGGAGATTGTGGCAGGAGAATCACTTGAGACCAGGATTTTGAGGCTGTAGTTGACAGGATTGTGCCTGTGAATAGGCACTGCACTCCAGCCTTACCAACATAGTGAACCCTCATCTCAAAAGGAAGACAAAATTAAATAGTGCCTGGTATATGATCAGCACATAAGTATTACCTATGCTTATTTTGTATTCTTCTAATTATTATTATATCTGTTATTTGTGTACTTAAAAATCATAAAATTAAATATTTTCGTCCTTAATAAGACATACTGAGCAATACTAAAAGTAGTAGTGATTGAAAGTAAAATATTTATCAATGTCATGAAATTAAGTTGTTTTGTTTTCTTTTTTAACCGCAAAACCATTTCAAGAAAGTTACTGAAATGAGTTTTTGACTTTGGTATTGATGCAGATTTATGTTTTCCGATTGTTACATGTGAGTTCCTGTTACATATGAGTGTTTTGCATTGCAAATTTTCAAAGAACATATACTGTTTATAATTATTTGTATACCTTTGAAAAAAAATTATTTCCAAAGTGCCATCCAATCAGGGCTGGTACTTTGATCTGTGACCTTAATGCCACATGGTTGTTGTTAACCATGGTATGGAACACCTCATTCAAAACACAAGTGTGAATGGCTTCCCCTTTACTGAAGAATATTGTGCAAGCTCCTTAGCATAGCATCTGAAAGACTTTTTCAGTTTAGCAACAAATCAGCAGTGGACATCCTGGTATTAGTTTATTTTCACATTGCTAATAAAGACATACTCTGGTACTGGGCAATTTACAAAATAAATAGGTTTATTGGACTTAGTTTTACATGGCTGGAGAGGCCTCACAATCATGGCAGAAGTTGAAAGGCAAGGAGGAAGAACTCACATCTTATATGAATGGTGGCAGGCAAAGAGAGAACTTGTGGAGAGAAACTACCGTTTTTAAACCATTATATCTCGTGAGATTCATTCACTATCAGAAGAACAGTATGGGAAAGACCCACCCCATAATTCAATCACCTCCCACTGGGTTCCTCCTACAACAAGTGGGAATTGTGGGAGTTACAATTCAAGATGAGATTTGGGTGGGGACACATACAAAGCATATTATTCCACCCTTGGCCTCTCCCAAATCTCATGTCCTCACATTTCAAAACCAATCATGCCTTCCCAACAGTCCCCCAAAATCTTATTTCATCATTAACTCAGAAGTCCACAGTTCAACATCTTATCTGAGAAAAGGCAAGTCCCTTCTGCCTATAAGCCTGTAAAACAAAAAGCAAGTTGGTTACTTTCTAGCTACTATGGGGATGCAGACATTGGGTAAATGCAGCCATTCCAAATGGGAGAAATTGGCCAAAACAAAGGGGCTACAAGCCCCGTGCAGTCCAAAATCTAGTGGAACAATCAAATCCTAAGGTGCCAAAATTATCTCTTTTGACTCCATGTCTCACATCCAGGTCATGTCGATGCAAGAAATGGCTTCTCATGGTGTTAGGCAGTTTTGCCCCTGTGGCTTTGCAGGGCACAGCCTCCCTCTCAGCAAATTTCATGGGCTGGCATTGAGTGTCTGCAGCTTTTCCAGGCACATGGCACAAGCTGTTGGTGGATCTACCATTTTGGGGTCTTCTTGCAACTCTACTAGGTGGTGCTCCAGTGGGGACTCTGTGTTGGAGCTCCAACCTCAAATTTCCCTTCCTCATTGCCCTAGCAGAGGTTCTCCATGAGAACCCCTTCCCTGAAGCAAACTTTTCTTGACATCCAGGTATTTCCGTACATCCTCTGAAATCTAGGTGGACGTTCTCAAATCTCAAGTCTTGACTTCTGTGCACCCCCAGGCTCAACACCACATGAAAGCTGCCAAGGCTTGGGGCTTGCACCCTCTAAAGCCACAGCCCAAGGTGTACCTTGACCCCTTTTAGTCATGGCTGGAGTGACTGGGATGCAGGACACCAAGCCTCTAGACTGCACATAGCACAGGGACCTAGGGCCCAGTCCACAGAACCATTTATTCCTTCTAGGCCTTCAGACCTGTGATGGGAAGGGCTACTGTGAAGACCTCTGACATGCCCTGGATACATTTTCTCCATTGTCTTGGAGATTAACATTTGGCTCCTCATTACTTATGCAAATTTCTGCAGCTGGCTTGAATTTATACTCAGAAAATGAGATTTTCTTTTCTACTGCATTGTTAGGCTGCAAATTTTCCAAACTTGTATGCTCTGCTAATCTTATAAAACTGAATGCTTTTAATAGCACCCAAGTCACATCTTGAATGCTTTGCTGCTTTGAAATTTCTTCCATGAGATACCCTAAATAATCTCTCTGAAGTTCAATTTCCAGAAATCTCTGTGGTAGGGGTAAAATGCCACCAGTCGCTTTGCTAAAGCATAACAAGAATCACCCTTGTTCCAGTTCCCTAAAAGTTCCTCATTTCCATCTGAGACCACCTCAGCCTGGATCTTATTGTTCATATCACTATCAGCATTTTTGTCAAACCCATTCAACAAGTCTCTAGGAAGTTCCAAACATCCCACATTTTCCTTTCTTCTTCTGAGCCCTCCAAACTGTTCCAACCTCTGTCTGTTACCCAATTCCAAAATTGCTTCCACACTTTTAGGTATATTTTCAGCAGTGCCGCACTCCTAGCACCAATTTACTGTATTTGTCTGTTTTCATGTTACTGATAAAGACATACCTGAGACTGGGCAATTCATAAAATAAAGAAGTTTATTGGACTTACATTTCCACGTGGCTGGGAAAACCTCACAATCATGGTGGAAGGTGAAAGGCAAGGAGGAGCAATTCATGTCCCTTGTGCCAGCAATACATGGATGGCGGCAGGCAAAGAGAGAACTTGCGCAGGGAAACTCCTATTTTTAAAACCATCAGATCTCGTGAGACTCATTCACCATCACGAGAACAGCGCAGGAAAGACCCACCACCATAAATCAGTCACCTCCCACCGGGTTCTTCCCACAACACCTGGGAATTGTGGGAGTTACAATTCAAGATAAGATGTGAGTGAGGACACAGCGAAACCGTATCACCTGGTCTGATTTTTCTCAATGCATTACAGATGCAATTGCCATTTTTTCATTTTTGTAAGAATCTCTGTTATCTATGACACAACTTATTTTAAGAAGGAGTTTCTTAGAGCAGTACTTCTGACAGATGGCTCATGAGAACTGCAATATATTTATAAAATATCATGATATATTGTGGATTATTTTCCTTTTTTTACCAATGCCTAAGGTGTGTTAAATATTAAAGTCTCTGAGCAGTTCTTTAGAAACAAAACATAATTTGCTTTAACCCAGCATTTCTAAACATGTAACTGAAACACATTCTTTATTAAGCACTTATTAACCTCAGACAACTGGTTTTGTGGATCCCATTTTGAGAAATCTTTTCCAAAATATATTGCAGTTAGTATCACAAGGAATATCATTGTCCTCTCATCATCACAGACATAATTATTATATTCTCCCTTTGATCTGTGCTACTTTATCACTTTACCACTTTATTATGCTTGCCGTACTCTGTTTAGCACTCAAATTTCTTGTTCACGTGACTCCCTATATAGTTGTGAGTTATTTAAAATAGTAATGTGTTTTCTTTCTATTACCCTATGTTTTCTAATAGAGTATACAATGGGGTGGTCAGTGATTATTTTCTGTATTTCATCCCTTTTTGTTTGGAGTGGGAGTGTACACATTTTAAAAAATAAGCATGTCAAGACTTAATCAAATGAGGGTTGTCTTTCAAATGGTCTAAGATGTTGTTTGTCTACATAATTCTTCCTTTGATTATAACTTTTATGCAACTTTATTGGAATCTTCATCTAGTTTCAGAAGCTAGAATTCCCTTAATTAGTTTAAACAGAAAAAGATTTCCTCAGTATTAAATCACTGGGTAGGGTTGATGAAACAGATTCCAGATTGAACTGTCAAGAACTAGTCCCAAAATCATATCACTGAATTTAGTAAGCTACCCAAGGGAGTTAATGCCTTTTCTGTGATGAAAAGCGATCGGCTTGAGAACTACTTCATAGAGTCAAGATCAGGATCCATTCACTGTCAGGATTCATGTATGCTCCAGAAACCACAAGGATCAGGAAAATACATCTACTATTGCTGGATTCAGAACTGTATTACACTTAGTTCAATCAGCCATGTCTAGCCCCTACTAGTTTAGGAAACGTATCCTTCTTTCTGGCCTTTACTATGCTGAAAGGCACACAGAAGGAAAGTGAAATGAATATTGAAGCCAGACCAAAGTCTATAGACTAACTACATATGTCACTTTTTTTATGCATATGTAATGTTCTTTCTTATCTGTATACCTTCCCACCTTTCTACGTCCCTCTTCACTTGATTTCCTGTACCCTACTCTTTTTCTTCCTGCAGTTTATGGAGTTTGAGTCAACAGAGAGACTTTCATCTTCCCCACTAAATGAATTGTATACAATAAGGGAGGAGCAGTGGCACGTTCATGAAAACATATTATGCTCTATGTTAGCAACTAACATTTTAATTTATTCATCATGAGCATTCTAATTTATTCTTAACATTTCCATATTGTAGATATTTTACTAACATTTTACTAACATCCCATTTTACTAACGACAAAACTGAGTCACTTTGAATAATTACGTATCATAGCTCATGCATCCTATAAATTTGTGACCCTGTGTTCTCTTCATATTACTATCTAGTCAAAGATTGCCTGCAATTTGAAACACACTCAACTCCGTTTTCCCACATTTTGCCTGGAAAATAAAGGTTGAGAATTTATAGCACACTGTGCAAAAACCCATATTACTCTTTCTGTCGTGGGACCTGTTTTATGGTGAATAGCACAGTTTCACTTATGCATATGCATCAATTCTTACCTCACTGAAAGGTGATGCTCTAGTCCCTGAACCTCAGCATCCACTGTAGCTTCCAATTGCTTTAGTCTCTGAGGCTTCATATTGCTGGATATTTTACATGCACTGTCAAGTCATGCTAGAAAAATCACCTACTCATTAGTTCAGCACAATGGAAGTTTGTATTATCTGCCATAGGATTTCTTCATATTTTTCACTTGTATTGTCTTTACTTGTTAAATATCCATTAGATATGATAAAAATCTAATTAAATGGAAAACCTGCTAATGCAGTCTATCATATTATGAATCCATTCCTGGGTTTCTGAAGTATACTAAACATCAATATAATGGATATAAAACTGTGGCTATTTAGATACATTTTAATTCCCTGTGAAATGCCACTCTGGCATCAGTTGAAAGAAAAATGGGAAGAAATGTCTTTTGAAGCATTACATTCATTTTAACAGATGAGGTTCTAGTTCCCTAAAACACCAAGATTTGGAAATCATTTAACAAACCCAGTTATGTCTTTTCACTTCATTGTATTTTACTTACAGATTCTGTGCTCATAATAGAGTAACTGTACCAGGAAAAAAAAAAAAAAACACGACAATGATAAACAGCTCTATAAACAAACATAAATTCCAAATAATGCATGAAACAAACAAATTTTTAGTGAGATTTACACATTTGAAGATACTTCTTTGCTAATCAAATGTAAAATATGTNAAATATGTGATAAAAGTCTTTCTACTTTCTTTTTAAGTCCAAGATTTATACCTAATTTAATATATCACAAATATTAAAATATAATGTTATCAAATATTATATAAAATAATAAAATAGTTAATATAATAAATTTAACCATGCCCATAAAATTTAATGAAAAAGGTAAAATACCTTAATAATTTAATTTTTGTTTTTTCTATCTATTTTAAAGAGGCCACAGTCACACTATATCCCTTAGCAATCATTTGGGAATAAAAGAAAAACCGAATTTTTAAGGGTAAATGTAAAGTATAATTTAGAGCTTTTTAGTAATTTTGAGACATATATGATCCACAAATGCTACTAAAAAAATTATCCTGTCATATTTGCGCATTTAGTTGTACAAGCATGCATTAAAAAATATGTATTTAAAAGCCCTTCTACATGCTATATGCTTTTAAGTGCAGAAGATAAATAGAATGACCAAGAAAACTATGTTTCATTACCTTTTGGAATTTATAGACAAGTGATGGGGAGATATATTAAAAGTTATAAATGTAACTAAATAATTTTAAATGCATAGTGCTATAAAGAGGAAAGACAAGAGCCATGAAAAAATGTGAGTGATCTGGATACAGCCCAGGCAAGGCAGAAGGTGGAAGTAAGAGTATAAGACCTCACTTTAAGCTCAGACTGAAGGATAAGCCGGAGTTAGGCAGGGAAAGTGGGGACAGGGGTGAGGGATGGGATTGGACATGGAGGGAGAATATTCCAAGGAAACAAAATATCTGATGTTCCACAAAATGTCAACAGCCCATGGCCATGGAAGAAAAGACTGGTTTCTAAATTATGTGAAACCTTGTAAGATATACTGAAACTTTTGAAGAAATGCATCCATGTAGCTTTTCTTAGTCTTTGATTGGACATGTATTATTTGTAGAGAACTGGGGTATCATTGATAGAGAATCTACTGAGGTACACTACTTATAATGTTTATTGAGAATGAAATTATCCCATGCATTAAGATTAAATAGGAATGAAGGAATGAATCAAGATATTCTAATTTCTTCCAGATTTTTTTTTCTTTATCTTTCTTCTTTTTTTTTTTTTTTGAGATAGCGTCTCACTCTGTCAGGCTGAAGTACAGTGCAGTGGTGCAATAATGGCTCATTACTTTCTCCACCTCCCAGGCTCAAGTGATCCTCCTGCCTCAGCCTCCTAAGTAGCTGGGACTACAGGCTTGCACCACCATGCTACGCTAATTTGTGTAATTTTTGTAGAAATGGGGCTTTGTCATGTTGCCCAGGCTGGTCTCAAACTCCTGGGCTCAAGCAATCCTCCCACTATGTCCCCCCACAACACCTGATCTCTTTCAGAATTTTTCTAAATACTTTAGTTAGATTTGACCTATTCTTATTTTGTTATTTGAAGTTACCAAGTAACTCATTTTTCTAATCTGTCCATTATTTAGAGGTAAGTGATAATTGATTTATGTTCATCAGAGTTTGTGTGGAGACTGGACTTGGGAAGATACTTTTTGCCTGTAAGACTATAAAGGATTATCTTTCTAAATCCCTCCAAGATCTGTACAATTCCACTCCATTTCATATTTTAGTAAACCCTGAGTTATCATTAGAGTTAGTGTTACCTGTATTATTTTCTTCAAGTTACTCAGAATGCATAGGATTCCTAGAGTAGCAGTTCTTAAATTTTAATGGGAAGTTTGATTCAGTACCCTGGGATAGAGTTTGAGAAATCTGTGTTATTAAAATGACCTTTTGCTCACTATTTTGCAAGACATTCCCAGATCTGCACGTTGACTACTGCTTCCTTGAAAGTCAAACAGTTGGCAAAAACAAAAATTATCTATGACAGAGAAACCATCAAGTGCAAGTAACTTGAGTCTCAGATCAGTCATCTCTAAATAAGAGTAAATTTTATGTTTCAACCTTCCAAGAGGAAGTCTATGCCTAGAGCAGACTTGCTGATATAGCAAACTAAAAATGCAAATTTCAGAGTACACTAAAATTTCTATTTTGTCCCTGTTAGTTTTCAAAGAAATTCAAGCCTTTTCTGTATACATACAGGCGCAGGATATTGCCATGCAAGTCTTATTTTTGCATCCCAACATTAGCTGGCATACAGCTTACAGAAAAATACCTAGACTACCTGGCAAGAGTCTAATATTCACTTTCTTGTAACTTGCATCTTTTTTAGTGTTAAAGTCTTGAACCAGCAAATAGGTATAGTTTAATTGTCAGTTTAATTACTGGCCTTAACACATGGCCTCCTCTATCATAACTGTCATCCTTCACACTGTTCATTTCTTATGTCAAGGTCCAGAAAATGATTAATGCTCACAACAAAAATGAGATGCATGTTTTAAAGTTACTAATGTCATTGCACATATAGTTAATGCATGCAGTATATTTAAGAAATGAGTAACTCTGCAGGTAAATTGTCATATGGAAGATAATTTAAGAAAATTAACCTGACACACTATAGAAATGCCATATAATTCTGTAAAAATTAACAGATATGTTTTAGTAATCTCAGATTAAAACTTTTATTCCTTTTGTTTTGTCTGAGGGAAAAATAACTGGTATATGCATGAGCGTGTGTGTTAATCTTTCATCGTTATAATATTCATGAATGAATATTATATGAATGAAAATATATGAATTATATGAATGAATATTATATGAATGAATTCATTCATGAATGAATTCACTGAATGAAATATATTCAGTGCCATGTTTGATATAAATATGCTTTGTAAAATAAGTAATTTTTGTTAAATATTGACTGCATTTATAAGATATTGGTATACTGATACAGGAAAATGAATCACATTTCCTGTATGACACATTTCAGGCCAAATCTTGGGTCCCATAGATATGTAGTATATAGTGAGTCATATTTGCTCACTACTACTCAAAGAATCTTCACTAATTATTTTCCTTTAACACAAAAATAAAATAATTAGAATGGGATACATACCCAGACATACATGACATCCACACATACAGCCACCCACACAGAAAGGTCGGTGTGGATGTGTTCCTTGTGTAGGGGGAGGGTATGTGTGTGAGGGTGTATGTTTTAGAAGAGGATTACATTATTGAGTTGCATAATAAAACTGGTAGGGTCAACTAGATTATTTTTTGACTGTTAGTTTTTAACTTTTATAATTAAAGATCTACCAAGAGAGTAAATGTGCTGGAAGGAAGCGTTAGCATCTCGTGTTGAAATGTTGCCTCATCCCTCTGTAAAGATTGTTCTCTCAACTTCTATAGGAATACAATAAAATGAAGGTCTGCTACCTTCATTTTAAATGAAGGTAGTTAATATATTAACTAAAAGAAGTTAATATATTAAGTGAATATTGAGTGGAACTCACTCTAGAGTATATTAATGAAGGTAGTATATCAGTATGCCCCTGATAAGAACTAAAGAAATCCTTTTTCTGAGCCCTGGAGAATTTAATTGTGAAAGAGAGCCAGGGAAAAAAAATGATGTGAAGTGATCTGAAATATGTGAAATAATTTTATCACATAATTAAGAAAATGATTGCAATACATGAAAGTTTCCTCAAACAATAACTTTAAAAAATTGAATAAATTTCTCATTGTGGAAGTAAGTCCTCCACTCATGGAAGTGCTTATGTAAAGACTAGATAATTCTTCATCAAAGATACTGGAGAAGAGATTCTCACTTTGCATGGGAGACTGGTAAAAATGATATTGAAATCTTTTTTTAGTTCTAGATCTCTGTGGTTCTAAGCATGTATAAGTAGGTTTCTCAGTATTGTGCTGAATTAGTTTATTTAACTTACCTGTGTAAATCAGACATTAAAAAAAAAATACTATATACTATGTAATTTTTCTCCCCTTTTATGCCCTTACTGTTATAGTTCACATAGCCATTATGTTTTGCTTTGTGTGGTAATGATAGCCCTATACCAGTCACCATGCCTCCACGTTTTTCTCATCCACTCCAAATCTGCTTAAAAATTGTATTTCTCCATATGTTGCTAAGGGAAATAAGAAATCCTTAGCAAAGTACTCAAGGATCTGATACTACTTTTCTTTTTAGCCTCACCTCTTGATACAACATCTTGAGATGATCTGGACTGAATTGTGTTCCCCCCAAAATTTATATTTTGGAGCCCTACCCTCAATGTGACTATTTAGAGTTAGGGCCATTAAAGAAGTAATAAAGGTTAAATGAGGTCATCAAGGTCATGCCCTAATTCATTATGACCAATGTCCTTATAAGAAGAGGAAGAGATATTAGGAATGCATGTGCACAGGAAAAAAAAAAAAATGTCATGTGAGGACACAGTGAAAGTGACCATCTGCAAGCTGAGGGGAAAGGCTTTGGGAGAAAACAACCCTGCGAACACCTTCACTTTGTATGTTCAGATTCCAGAACTATGAGAAAACAAATTTCTATTGTTTGAGTCAACCAGTCTGTGGTATTTCGTATTTTGTTATGGCAGCCTAGGGGACTAATACAGGGAGTCCTACATATAACCCCCATGCAAATGTGTAGAGTAACTAATCAATGTCCTCAATGGAAGAGATAACTAGACATTTTGGGTGTCACTGGGGTCTCATGTATAGAAGCCCAGGATGCTGCTGAACATCCTACAAAGCAGCGGACTGCCCTACATGCTTATTTTATCCACAGTGCCTGTTCCTCTTCTCAACATGCTCATCCCACTGACCTCATGTTCCCATCTCAATGAGAACTTTTTCAACACCTCGAAGAGAAATACTTGATCCTCACTTATACCTTCTCTATTGTTATTTTTTTAATCGACAATTGCTCTTTATGTAATAAATTTTGAATGGTGTTTGCCTTCTAATTTCTTCTACTAGCCTGTAAACTTTCTGAAAGTTTTCTTGAAATGTTAAACCTTATATCTCTTGTATTCTTCAGAGAAGTTTGTATGATTTTGCCTAGTATATTCCTAATGCTCCTGATCTCAATTATTATTTTGCCCCATTGATAAAAAGAGAGACACCTAGTACCCTCTTGTGTACATTCTGACTGAGTAGGTTCAGGGACCTAGAAATGCATATTTTTAACAAGGGTTTTAGGTGATTGTGACAAGCTAGTGGGCTTAAGAGGAATTTTATTCAATCTTAGTATACTAAATGGTATATATCTTTGGCATGTGTAACAGATTACTTATATAAGTAAATGTAGCATTTGAAAAATTGGCAATGACAATTTTGTGGCATTATGGAACTTTAGAGCTATAACATTTCAGCTAACAGGTGTGAACATTGAGTGCAGAGTTGAAGCCTTACAGAATTAAGAATTATGGTCATAAAATATTTAGAGGCCATTTCCCACCTAGTGCTTATTAGTGGTATTCATGTGAAGTCATCTTCAGTATATCATGGAAATTTAATGCTGGCTCATGGCTTAAAGATAGTCTATTGTAACCCTTTATTATATAAGAGAGCTTAATCCTCAGAGAATTTTGGTGAATTGACAAGTTACCAAGCTCCTAAGATTGAAACCCAGACTATTACCCTTATACATGGCTCTTACTTATTCCTCCAAAAATCATTTCAGTTCACTCACTGGAAATTTTCATTCTATCGTATGTGTGAAATGTAAGGCAATATCAAAATTAAAATTTTCACTTACCCTAAATATGCAATTTTAGAGATGCTTGAGAAGAACTATAGTAACATTTCTATTGAAGCAAACAAGATTTGGTTACTATAATTTTTAAGTAATAAGTAAATGTGTATATGTGTATCTTAATCAGTGTCCTTAAGGGAATCAAGTCAATGTTAGGGATTAGGTTACTTTTGGATGCACCTATCACATAATGCAAGCCAAATTTCTGGCAGAATATATTGCTTTCATTACTGTTCATTTTCATAAAATCTTTATAAATAATATTTTGAATGAAAATTGATGAATCTTAGATTTTCTCATCACATTTTTTCTAAACTAGGAAGCATTCAGATGTTAATAACAGCAATTTAACTAAAAGAGCTTAAAGACAGATGAGTTTATTCTCTTGCACACCAAATAAAGCTAGAAGTGAGCATTGCTAAATTTATGAAAGCATCAGGAAGCAGGTTTCTCATATTCTGCTCTGATGTCCTTAGTTATGTCTTCCATCCTAAAGATTCAAGGTGAACCTGCATGTCCAACTATGGCATCCTTGTTTTGAACAGAAAATAAGGAATGGGAGAAGGGCAAAAAGAACATGTGCAAGATATCTCTCCTTTTATAATGAGTTTTTCAATAAGTGACACTAATAACATTTACTTATAGTTCATTAGCCACTACTGCCATCTGGAATAAAATCAGGGCTTTGTTACTACAAAGAAAATACACACTGGATCGTTACCCAACAGGTTTTGTCAGTATGTGCTTTGTTATTATTTTTGCTTATCTTTAGATGTTTTCACCTTTGTTTAGGGGAATGTGTTCATAAAGTCTAGTTTGGAATAACTAACGTGTTGTAATCTTTGGTTACATCCTACACACATAACGACAGCATGTGATACTAAAAACATTTGACATTTGACTCAAGAAAATTAATGGAGAGAAATGAAAAAATATCAATTTAATTATTGAGAAAACAAAACTAATACTGAAGGTGATACACAGCAACATCTTTGTGCACACATCACAACACATAATGTATAAACTTCTGTTTGCATACAGGTAAAATCTTAGACATGCAATTTAGAAACTAATAATAGAGCAAATAGTGGATAAAATCATCAGTGTATGACTTATCCTAATGGTCAGATTACTTTATTTCTGGACTTAACATTAATCATTATGTTTTCTGTTGAGTTGTTTTGTTTTTAGGAACTTAATTTAGACTGTTTTGAATAAGAATGCATTTTAGTAATTAATTCAACATCCTGAAATATTACTTTCAAATGGACCGTGAATAATTTTGTCACATTTATTTTAAGCCAGCTAAAGAAATCTTCAGATTCATTCTCAAATTATTTTGTTTTCTCAAAGGTGTCTTGTCTGATGTTTGGAAATTTTAACACTCTTCATTTTTATTATATAACTTTTGATTCTATAATGAGTATAATTTAAATATTTTAAATCATTTAAACAATAAGAAAGGGGGATGAAAGAGGAAGTGTTTTGAATGAGGCAAGGATCCTTTTATGCCTTTTGTAATGATAATAGGGCATCAAAGTATAAATATGAAAATAAAGGTAGATTTTAGGGTGCTGGCAATGTTAAAATACATTATTTAGGGGTTAGGGTTTTAACTGGAAAAACAAAAAGAAAAGCTGTCATTTGATGATGTTGTATTCATTATTACTTACTCTGAAGAGGCAGAAGATTCTCATGTATTTTTAGACTTAAAACGGACCACAGTTGAACAACCCTGGTGAGGGATGGGGCAGGAACTTCTCATCTTTCATACCGAATTTAACCGAAAGCTCAATTAAATAGATTTTAGTTAGACAGCTAATTAAAAGATTATAAATGCAGACCTTTGAAAATAAGGACAGAAGTGTCATTGAAATGAATAGCAACATGTGACAAGATAAAATACCTACAGAAGAGTTGGTACTTCTAGGCAGCACCTTTTCTAAAAGTCAATATATATTTGGGTCATTTCTGGTGTTTTGCTTTTACAAGCACACCTGCATCTGAATAACGGTTTCTCTAGAGAACATACCAAATAGTGTAGTCCATTTATTTATTTAGAATACATGTGTTGAGCCCTTACTCTCTGGATAGTGTTCTAAGTTACTTTGATAAACATAAAAGACAAAGATCCCAGACACATCAAGCATATATTCTAACTGATAGATGACCCAAAACAAACATAAAAAGGTGCAATTATATTTTACAAGACTATAAATGCTATAGAATTTTAAAATAATAGTGAGCAGGTATAAGGAGTCCTAGGGGTTCCAGGAATGAAAAAGAGGTGAGGAATTTTAAATGAGGAGGCTAGCACAGGCTTCATGGAGAAGGTTACATTTTAGAAAAAAACACGGAGGAGGTGGGGAGTTATCCATATAAATATTTGAAGGAAGACAAGTTCAGGAGGGGACAGCTGGTGAAAAGCCCTAAGGCAGGACCATGACTGGTGTGTGAAAACAGCAAAGAGACTACAGCAGAGTGAGATGATATGGAGGTAACCTTAAATGATGGAATCACTTAAGGTTTTATTGTTAACTGTAAGTGTTTTAGATTTTTCTCTGAGTGAAATGGGGAGCCATTACAGGGTGTTGCCCATTGAGGTACGTAATTATTACATTCTAGAAGAGTCCTTCTGGCTATTTCATAGAACAAAGGAAAAAAGCAAAGTTAAAAGTGAAGAAAATGATTGAGAGCTGTTACCATTATCCTGATAAGAGATGGTGCTGCCTCATACAGTGATAGAAGAGCGATGACATGTGGTTGGATTCTGACTATCTTTTGAAGTGAGTGTCATCAGGATTTTCTGACCGATTGATGTGCAGTGTGTTAGAGAGAAGAGTGAAGGATAACCTTGTGGCTTTTAGGCTATATAAATGGAACATACATGGGGAGGGGTGCAAGGATAGGTTTCTAAAGCGATGTAAGAGTTAAGTTAAATATATATAATTAAATATTCCAAGACAGTGATCTAGGCCTAATATAATTGTGAATGTATAGATGGAATTTCAAACCATGAGCTTGGATAAGATTATCAAGAGTGTGAACATTGATGGAGAAGAGGGGAGGGGCAAGGACAGTTCTCTGAGGTATTCTAGCATTAAGTCTGGGGAAATAGGAAGATGTAGCAAAGGAGATGAAAGGAAGTAACCAATGAGTTGGTGAGAAAACTAAACCTCTCAAACTAAAGGTTTAGAGTCAATGATCAGAATCAACAATGAGGAAATCATTGTTGACCTTAGCAAGAGGAGGTGTTATAGAGTAATGAAGACAAAGTCCCAACTGAACCGGTTTTGATAGAGAATTGAAAGAAATGGGAAATGGGAATAGAGCTAACTCTTCTTTCAAGGAGGCTTGCTGCTACAGAAAGTAAAGAAGTGAAATGGTTGAATTCTAAGATGCACGTGTGTTCATCCTTAAAAGAGAACATGCAAGAATTTTTTATTCAAATATTTTCTAATGGTTCACATTATTTTTAGAAATACGAAAGCATTCTCATGGATCCACATCCTCATCAATACTTCACATTATTTATCTTCTAAATTCAAATCTTGGGTGTAACAATTATATAATATTATGATCTTAATTTTTATGTTCCTGACTACAAATCAGATTGAACACTTTTCATATGTTTATTGGACATGAATATCTATCTTAAGATATTGATTTAAAATATGTATATATATCTTGAAATATCTATTTTGAAACATAGGAAGTTTTTTCTTTTGAGATGTATTTTATCTGATATATTTAGTATTTTTTGTATGTTTTATAATAATTTTTTGACAATTATGTGTTGCAAGTAACTTCTCCAGGTTATTGGATTCTCTTTGATTTATTTTTGGATGACGAACAGAATTCTCCTTCCTATAACACATTATTTGAACATTCTTAATTTAAAACATATTTTAGTAAATATTCAGTTTTTCTTTTAATTTAAAGATGTTTGTATTACGCACTTGAAAGGTAATTTTGGGCCGGGCACGGTGGCTCACACCTGTAATCCCAGCACTTTGGGAGGCTGAGGCGGGTGGATCACGAGGTCAGAAGATCGAGACCATCCTGGCTAACCCAGTGAAACCCCGTCTCTATTGAAAATACAAAAAATTAGCCGGGCACGGTGGGGGCGCCTGTAGTCCCAGCTACTCCAGAGGCTGAGGCAGGAGAATGGCGTGAACCCGGGACGGGGAGCTTGCAGTGAGCTGAGATCGCGCCACTGCACTCCAGCCTGGGCTACAGAGCGAGACTGCGTCTCAAAAAAAAAAAAAAAAAAAAGATAATTTTGTTGGATATACATTTCTGGATTTGCAGTTATTTTCTATTAGCATTTAGAAGATATTATTTCACCATCTTTCAGTTTCTATTGCTTGAGAAACCTACTTTTAGGCTAATTGTATTTCTTTTGTAAGTGATCTGTCTGTCATGCCCTTTCCCTCACACTTGGTCTTCAAATCCACACTTTGTCTTTGTTATTTTGTAGCTGCACTATAATGTGGCTAAGAATTGTTGACTTTTATTCATGTTGGTTTACATTCATAAGGCTTTGATATCACTGTTTTCAGGTCTCCATTAGTTGTGGGAATTGCTACATGATTATCTAGTCAGATATAACCTGACTTTTATTCTCTCCCTTTGGGATTTCAGTCAGACACACGTTAGATTATCTTATTCTGTTTTCCATGTCTTTTATCCTCTCTCCCAAGTTTCATTGACTTGCCTGTCTCTTATGCCTTTGACCAATCTTCCAGTTAACTCTCTCTTCTTTTAGATCTGTTGTACTGTTTACCTATCCATTAACATTTCTATGTTTTTATTTCTAAAATGTATATTTGACTTTTTATATGTTATCTTTTATTTATAATTTCCTGTTATCTATCTCTGATACTTTAAAATTTCTATCTATTTATATGTATTTATTTTATTTTCTGCTATGGATAGTTACAATATTTGACATCTTTACAGTATTAACATTTACTTGTTGGTATTTCTCTGCTGATTATCACACATGCCTACTTATTTCTTTATATATTTTCAGTTTTCTACTGTGAGCTCATATTTGTTAGAAGTCAGTATGAGAGAATGCCAACAGTCTAATTAGGAATCATTTCATTCAAAGATATGTTTCCTTCTGCTGGAAGCCAGGGAAAGCTGCCAGTCTGAGACAATTACAGAGTTCCTGTTCAATGCAAAAGACTCAGATGGGATTCCTCAATTTCTGGTGGGACCCAGGCATAATCTCCAGGTTTTCTATCTTATTTTTAGCATCTACACCAGAGTAACCTAGCTTTAGTACTTGCTTAATGTATGTGTATGTGTATATGTGTGTATATACATATATGTATATACATATCTAAATATGTATATGTACATATATACTTATTTATACAAATCTGTGTATATATATTTTACAAACTTATCTATCTGTGTATCTATCTATCTATCTACTTGGAGTTGGATTCCATCATCTCTAAATATTAACTCTGTAACATTATGTTATTTTTTAAAACTTTTTCCTAACCTTTATTTCTTTTGCAAATCTCATATTTCTCAATAAATGGCAACTAATATTGTTAATATACTTATGTTCCTTCAACATTAGAAAAAACATGTTTTTATTTATTATTATCGTATTTTTTGGACAAGGTATTATTCGGTTGCCCAGGCTGGAATGCAGTGGTGGATTCACAGCTCACTGCAGGCTGAATTTCCTGGGTTCAAGTGATTCTCTCACCTCACCGATCCAAGTAGTTCGGACTACAGGCATGCACCACCATGCCCAGCTAATTTTGTTCATTTTTTGTAGAGATAGCAGTCTCAATATGTTGCCCAGGCTGGTCTCAAACTCCTAGATTCAAGCGATTCTCCGAACTCAGCCTCTCAAAGTGTTGGGATGATATGCATGAGCCACTGTGCCCAGCTTTTTAAGGAAAAAAAAAAAAAAAGTGTCTTTAAAATAAACTTGCTGCTCCACTATGTGGCTAGTAACCATATCTTTTGTAAATATTTTGAATTGGGAATTTGTCACTTTGTGTCGTATTTTGTTTGCTTCTTGGAGGCATTGCAGTGAAGGGGCAAGCACAGGGGCACAGGAGCCAGACTGCTGAGGTTTTTTTTTGGTTTTGTTTTGTTTTTTTATTATACTTTAA